>NW_006800431.1:25770-61592 GCF_000485575.1 Poecilia formosa | reverse complement strand
ACACACACACACACACACACACACACACACACACACACACACACACACACACACACAATGCCTTTTACTTTGTTCCAGTACTCTCCCACTCTTACTCTTCCTACTTGGTGACCTCACAAAGTGCACAAACACATAAAAATCCCCATGTAACAAGATGCCGTCCTCTTTTATGAAATAAAAATGAAGGAACAATCACTCAGCGTGGATCCAAATTGGGTTCAACATGTTTCCAACTAAAGAAATGCATCAGAACAAATACAAAGGAAGAGGAAAAAAAGATCATGTCTACAACAGGCTACTAATTAGCATCTAGAGCTAACAAGCTTACAGCTGTAAAATGTAAATTACAGCATTACTTAAGATGATTTTTACCAATTTATGAAGAAACATTTTGCAAACTAAAGAGCTACATAATAAAATATTTAAAGAAAGAAAAAAATTGTCTCTAAAACAGGCTTACTGCTAGCATCTGGAGTTTTACTATTTTACGTAAAATTTTAAAAATCATTACTTATCAAGAGTCAAAGAAATGAAGCTAGCTAGCTTCATTTCTTTGGTGTTTATGAAATGAACACCAAATGAACAACCATTTTCCTGATTCAAGCAGATTAGATGGTAATTTTTCCAAACCAAAGAAATATATTTTCAGATCGGTAAAGAAAAGATCATCGGTAACACTTTATTTGAAGGGGGTTGAATAAGACTGACATAACACCTGTCTTGAACATGAATAAGCCTTCATGAATATTTATGACTGTTGTCATAAATATTCATGAAGGCTTATTCATGTTCATGACAGGTGTTATGTCATGTTTATGACAGTGTCATGTCAGTCTTATTCACCCCCCTTCAAATAAAGTGTTACCAGATCATCTCCCCCCCAAACAGACTTTAGCATCTGCGGCTAACTACAGCTCCTTAATGAAACTCTTTACATAAATGGGATTTTGTTGCCAAGTCAAACTTACAATTTGTTGGATTTTAACACAAAAGATTAGTGTATTTATAAGACATAAATGCCATGAGTTCAGTATGACAGACTGTATTTAAATTACACCAAATTTGCAAGAAAACCCCTGCCTACGTCACGATTCATTAAAATGTTATCATCCATATAATAAACGGCCATCATAACTCCATTTTCATTACATTTTATAAGAGATACTTTCTTACCCCAATAAAAAGAAAAGTGCTTATCACATGGTTCTCATAACTGCGTCTCTTTTTAAGCCTTTTCTTCCCCTCTCTTTATCTGTCCTTACATTTGAATTACCTGCTTTCCTTGATAGCTCAAAGCAGACTTCTAGTTTAATCAAAAGTCTTTGGAGGGAGGGAAAATGGAGGAGCGGGGCATGGAAATGAAAGGGAAGGTGTTGCCAAATCAATCCCACAAGTCAATTTGAATCCTGAGATCAACTGTATAATGAATAAACAAGGAGAAATTGGACGAGAGAAGGTTGAGCACAGCAGGACAGACAGGACGTCTGAAGGCTGAGCTGCAGATTTAACCCGCTGTAATGTGAGGAAACATCACAAACTGAGCTTTATGACATTTCCTCTTGTGTGAAGCAGTTCACATTGAAAGCATTGTGACTAAAAAGCAGCACAGCTATCAAAACACTCTCATTCAATGTTTGTCTGGACACAATTTTTCAGGCTGTGGGAATGAGCTGAAAACACATTGACTGGGCTCATTGAGATGCATGGTTGATTTTAGAAGTGGCCAGGCGGCTGGTGAGTCAGCACATCAGAAAAATGACCTTTAACTCGCCATCATTAAGAGATGGCTTAAATTTCCTCTAAAGTAGCAGCAACTGTGGAGTTTATCTGAGCAGTCAGTATCTTACATGATTTATACAACTTTCATTTTAGGATGGATGGATGGATGGATGGATGGATGGATGGATGGATGGATGGATGGATGGATGGATGGATGGATGGGTGGNGATGGATGGATGGATGGATGGATGGATGGATGGATGGATGGATGGATGGATGGATGGAAGGACAGACAAAGTGATGGGTGGATGGATGGTTGGGTGGGTGGATGGATGGTTGGGTGGGTGGATGGATGGTTGGGTGGGTCAATGTCAATGTCAATGTCAAATTTATTTATATAGCACCTTACAACAGGTATAAGACTGCACCAAAGTGCTGTACAAAAACAACAACACAAATGACAAAACAAAACACACATCAATTAAATGCCAAAGAGTAAAAATGAGTTTTAAGAAGCGATTTAAAATGGTCCAGGCTGTGGGCAGATCTAATCTGGAAAGGTAAGTTATTCCATAAAACAGGAGCAGCAACAGAAAAAGCTGGTGGGTGGATGGATGGATGGATGGGTGGGTGGATGGGTGGATGGATAGATTCTATTCTGGTGTAAAGCAGCAGACAGATAATCGAGCTCCAGCTCTGCATGATTCTTTGCTAGCTTATTTTTCATGATGACCGGACCTTGAAAACACTCATATCAAATTCCAGACTTTTCCAGACTGTTTATAAACTGGGACAGAACCCAAACCTTGCTTGAAGTAGACCCTAAAAACTGTTCCAGAAGTCCAGCCGGGACTTATTAACCATCAAATAAAACTAACTGCCTAACCAGAGGACGCTATTCCACCAGTATGTCTATTATTTTTATAGCATTAATTAATATTTATGATATTTAATTAGCATCCTGATTCCAGTAAGGCCGTGAGAAAATGAAGTTGAGTGTTTGGCGGAGAGCCCTGAGCTTTGGGATCATTAAAATGACACCTGAACTAATAAGGAAGGAGAAATAAAGAGACGTCTGGACTGGAAACTGCTCTGTTTGCTCATTTCTGTCTAAAACACCAGAGTTTAAAGGTCACGTCTGGTTTCCATGGCGCTCTGTCCATCCTTCACGCCATGAATTAGCAGCCCACTTCCTAACTCGCCATGTTGTATTATTTTATGTATGCTGTTCCATTTTTTCTGTCCCTTGCCGTTCCCTGTCATGTGAAACCAGTCCTTTTTATTCCCATGCATTCATCTTTGTCCCACTTTTGCCCTGTAGCCTCTCCTGCCCGTCTCTTTATTACTCCCTCGTATTTGACTGCTATCCTCGCCCCATGTTGTGATTGTTCTCTTTCTTTTTCTGCTTCATATCCCACAATTCTTGGCTTTTCTTCCACACCCAGCCAGAAATCAGGAAAAAACTAATAGACATTTTTTTGTGTTTAGGCCACACATGAACTCTGATTTACATTAGGGCTTGAAAATAAGTTAATAATATTTATTGCGATAGATGTATGATCAAAATCCGTTAAAATAATTTCACTGAACTTAGAGGAAAGACTTTAGCTGCTCAAGCTCTCACAGTTAGCCAAGAAATGTTGGTGGAATCAACTGACTCACTCGCTCTTTGGTTACCTAGCAACCCACTCATTCTTTGGTTACCTAGCAACAACCTGTTGAGTAACTGGCGCAGCAGCAGTTTAAGGTTTCGCCTCATAACTGCTTAAAAGCAAAACACAACGATGTGAAGTGAAAACTTTGAACAATCATTCCAGCAGGTTGGCAACATTTCAGATAATCAAAATGAAAAACGAATCGATAATTATCGATATCGACTGATACAAAATGGTTGTATCGTGATACATTTTTCAGACATATCGTCCAGCCCTAATATCAAGTTTTGATGGATTTCATGGGTGGCTGTGATAGCCAACCACTATCAATACTGATATTGACAAATACAATTTTATAAAGTCGGTTGTTTGTTTTTGTTTATTCCTTCAGCTAATCCAGTAATAAATCGGCATGTGATTTAAAAAAGGTAGAAAACTACACTTGAAAACCCCTCATTAAAGTTGGACGTAGAAAGAAAAGTTAGTCCACAAAGGGGACTGTCTCATTCTCTTCTTGTCCAGATCCAACCTCTCCGTTATCTGGACCAAAGAGAACCAGGAGGCGAGGCGGGAAAAAGGAAGCAGCCAAAGCCCTGAGGGGATCTAATGAAACAAAAAAGAGAGAGACGGGAGCTGCTTTAGTTTTATCACTTCTTCTTTTTGTTATGGAAGTTCCCCTAGGGCTTCCCTAACTAGGTGATAGTTGTCACAAAGCTGAAAGTGGCTCCGTGTTAAAGCACAAAGTGAGACGGGGGACAGAAACAAAAGAACAAGAGGATCAAACAGGAGGGAAGAGAGAGAGAGAAAGAAAGGAAGGCGACCTGCTGTAGAAAAACGAGTCAGCGAGACAAGATGAGCTGGCAGGGGAAGAGAAGGAGAAATATAAAAAAAAATAAAATAAAAAATGTGAGGATGACAGAGAGGAAAAGAAGGAGGAGATGCAGCAGCTGGCATGGAGCTGATGGCTCCTCAATCACTGCGTGTCCCCCTCTGTAGGGAGGTCAGAGGAGCTGCCACCCTCCTCCTCCTTTCCTGGCTCCTTTAGGCTGTTATGTAACAGAGCGAAAAGAAAAATGAGGCGAGGAGAAGAGAGGACAGTTCTTCCTTTTACTTAGAAAGCAGTTGACAGATATTTTTTTTTTACTTTAATTACCTTACCCTTAATTCTGGCTGAAGTGGGTCACTCTCTCAGGACACCAAGTCCCCAACCAGAAGTAGTAGGTTGTTATCATTTCAGATGAATCAAAAACGCAGAGGACTGTGTTTCACAGGTCTGACGCAATAAGCAATGAATCGCTTGATAAATTAAAATTAGCTCAATAATTTTCTTTTCAATAATTGTGTTTACCGTTTCAGGATATTTTTACATTTCTTCAGGGCAAAATGATAGTTTATTAGTCTCTGAGGGGTCAAACTTGCATTATTATACCACGATCTTTGAAAGTCGTATCAAAACAATTATTATCATTTATTGCGATAATTTCTGGGACGATGTTATTGTAACAGACATATCAGTAGAATATCAGTAAAGTCGCATGTTACTGATAAAGCCGTGTTTCAGAGATGCTTCTTGGTTAACAATGACTCTTCTCCAGCCCAGGTTTCGTCTCCATGGCAACCAAATGCTGACCAATGAGCTGGAAGTCTCTTACCGCGTAACTCACATTTTCACCACATAATCTGAAGATACAATGCAGTAGAAGTCAGCTGTTATAAAAAAATGATGTATATCAAACATTGCTGAAAATAAATTTGACTTTAACGAAATTTGACCCAATTTAACGCCTTGAAATTGGGCTTCTGTCTCTTTAAGAAGCTCCTGCCGTCACTCTGGTTTCAGCACGTCATCACAATAATCTTTTGTATTAAGCCTTTAGCAACATTTTTACCAGCGTTTCACTGAGAAATAGTTAATATAATGAACTCAGTGCCGCCAGGAGTTGCTAGTTGCTGGTGGCTAGTCTGAAGGAGCTGAGTGGGTGAGTAGCAGCTGCTCTGTGAGGCTGAAGCTTTGAGGAAGAGCTGTGCCTTGAAGGCGGGGCTAGGTCCACCCAGGCGTTTTGGACAGCTGAATGGTTGCCATGGAGATTAAAAGATTTCTCAAACATGCATGAAAGAATGAAAGCTACAGTACAGGTATGATGAGAGAATAACATTATGACATGACGTAGCTCATATTAATTCAAATCTTTAAAGAGTTATTTAATATGTATTAAAACAACATTTCATTTCCATCTGGGATCAATAAAGTATTTTTGAATTTAAAAGCTTAAAAAAGCCCATTTTACATAACACCACTCCTTTAAAGCTGGTAGATTACATCCCAAAGGTTTTTGAAACGGCTCATTTTCCAGACACCAAAAAAAAACATTAAACCTACTGAATGTTTGTTTAGGGCTGTTTTTAGAAGCAGTAGAGACACAAAGGAAGCACAAAAACATGAAAAATTTGAATTTTGCTTAATAGGCCCCCTTTAACACACCACACCCAGCAGGAATATCTCCTAAAATTATCTTAAGAGCCGTCATGATAATCAGGGCATCATTAAGATGGTCAGAAGGGGAAAATAGGGTAAAAAATTGGAATAAAAATCTTAAAGGATTCCTGATTCAACAATTAGAAAGGTAAAGATGGCTCCATGTTAGAGCATTTATAAAATCAAAACCGTAAAACGAGCTGGTGGAAACCAAAGCGTCTAGCAGCAGCTGATTGTCAGGAATCTCCCCACATCTTAGACGTGACAGTGAGGAGGAGCTGCAGCTGTAACAGGAGGCTGTCGGCTCTGAACTAACGTTTCACAGTGAAGGTCTCCACCGTCTCTTTCATGCATGTCCCACTCAGCGCTACAGAACATGCTCACACAGCAATTTCCCCTCCTCCTTTAATGCTCTGTGCAGTCAGGTAGATGATTGTGCTGCTGATTGATACCGGTTTCCAATGATGTGAGCGACTAAATAATCCAACTCTGGCAGGAAGGGAACAATTTCCGAGCTGTGACTTGAGAATGTAAAAAAAAGAAACGGAGTGTGATGGAGTTACAGCCGTTATAAAACGAGCCGGCGAATGCGGGGGTGACCTCCGCTGACTGATGTTCGACGCGCCGCCACATGAGCAGCAAAGCGGCGTTACACAACAACAATCTTTACACCTGTCTGGGAAATGAGCCCCGCTCGCCTTCGGATGTGCCCTGCGGTATTACGTGATGAATATTTCAGATTGGACATGAGACTGTTTAAAGTTCAGCCGCTGAGCGTAGGTGTGCGGTTACATAAGAGCGGGAATAATCGGAGCTTTGTGGACGCGGTCGGCGTTGCCAGGTTGGGCAGGTTTCTGCCCGAATGGGCTGATTTTGAAAATGTTTGGCTGGATGAAGAAAAACAACAAGTTGTTAAAATTTGGGCTGCTTTTCACAACATTTGGCAGGTTTTTAGAAGAACAAAATTCTTTAGAAATAGTTGTGATTGTGTGGCAGAAAACACAACAAAACTTTTAATAAAATCCTGTTATACCATTGATGTTGGTTGCTGTGGTAAAACTTAATTTCTGAAATTATTGTTGTAGAAAGACCTGAGAAATTGTCTCAATGTGAAATTTTATGCTTTTAAAAAAAGATGGGGGGGTATTCTTGATTTTCTCATATTTAAAAGGTCAGTAATGTGAAACAGAATGATGTAGAGCTTTAAGTTTATATATACATGGGTTACTATTTTCATGTTCTCTACATGCCTCCTGTTTCTGTTTTAGATATTCAAAATATCTAATAAACATGATATTACTGCAAACTCAACTTTCATTGTGTTTAAAGAGTCAAGATCGTAACAGTCTCAATGGAATTTGGTTCCAATGGGTTTATAATAAAAAAACGACCAAAAATGTTTTTAATTTTCACAAATCTGAGTGCAGTCGATGACATATGGGACACAATATCATATATACATATTTACATGTCATACATTTCATTAGAGGTTGAGTTTTGGGTTAGTTTGTTTTTTTAGTTTTTGGGTTTTTATTTTGTTTTGAGCTGGAAACTGTCATTCAAATCTGGCAACCCTGGATCACCAGGGCCGGCCCAAGGCATATGACAGTTAAGGGGCTGCTTAGGGCCCCCCTCACCACCAGGGGGCCCCAACAGCAAAGAGCTAGTGTGGTATAAAAATGCATAAAATTTGAAAAAGATTGAATAAAACAAACTAAATGCTACTATACATGGAAAAAAATTGTAATATTATTTTCATAGTTGATATTTAATAGGTTGATCTCTTCCTGCTGTTGGGGAAATATAAGACGTTAAACTTGTTAATTTGTTTACTGTAAATTTAGTGTTTATCAGCTGATGTTACTTTCACATAGTTAAAATAATGAAGCACACTTAAAATTAAAATATTTTGTTTAGTTTGCTGTTCCTCTCAGGTTAAAATCAACAGCTATACTAGCATCAGTATGATATAAGCTAATTACAAATGATGCTAATGACAGTAGTTTTGTTAGAGTAGTTTAAGAATGATGAAGCATCTGACATGTTGATAATGGGGGGGCCCAAATGAAGATCTGCTTAGGGCCCCAAAAAGGCTCGAGCCGGCCCTGCTGATCACATCCTCATCTCTGCTGCTCTTCCTCTAAACCTGGTGAGACGTTTTCTCCTCTCACCAGCTTGACAGCTGACTGCTGTGCTTGTTCTACTCGTCAAAACCCAAACGAAGACGCTACAGGAGCCCGGCCCAGCTTCAGGACAAATGCTTGGGTTCTGAGTTTGGAAACACTTCAGCTGCTGCCACATTCTGACATTTCAATATGAAATGTACGAGCTTCAAACTGTGATTTCTCTTTTTCCCCCGCCCGCCTCTCGCTCTAGGTTGTAAATGTGAAATTGTGCCGACTAGATGTTTTCCACCTAAACTGTTGTTTTGACAGAAAAAACCTGCTGTGTTGCCACACCAGGGAAATTGTATAATATATTATTGATCTGTGAGGGAGCGCTGAAGGGATTCCTGTGGTCTGGGATCCGGTGGATTTAGTCAGTAATCACAGAGGAGGCAACCCACAGAGGGCCTGTGACGTGTTTCTATGGAAATTGAAATTGAAAATAACAGGAAAAACGTTGAGGTTTTATCCCAGTTAGTATCACTGTTGGATATTTTTTAAATGCTGGTAATTATTTAGCATGGCGGGTGAAGTTCTGATCTTTAAGAGAAGATAGTTACACTACAAAAACACACACAAATTAAACTATATTTAAAGCTATTTGTCTTTCAACATCGAGCTGAAAAAAAGAATAAATCTTATGAATTACACTTAACAACAAACCTCTGATAACAATCTTCTCTCTTGAAGCAAACAAATCTGGCCTAGTCCTGTCTTAAAGTTTTTTTTATTTTTACTTCTAGGTTAATTTTCACACCAGATTAATGACCCACTACAAAAACACAACATTTTATCAAGTATATTTGTCTAACTTCTATCTTAGTATACTTGAAATTAGGCAAGACCAAATTAAAAACAACTTTTCACCATTATATATTCTTATTTTTAGTAAATAATTCTTAAATATACACATAAAAAAGTAGTTGTTGTCTTTATCTTTTAGCTCAGCTTTAGTTGTTTAACATTTACAATTATAAGTATATAATAAAAACTTACATGGTAGTTCAATTTTTACTTAAATGAAGAACTTTTAAATCAATTTTAAGGAATTATTGTCTTAAAACAAACCTCCATATCTTGCTGAAAGTTACTTGTAAGTTAGTTTTGTTTTATTTCAAGTGTACTGAGATATTTGCTTTAGAAAGACCAAAACACTTGGTAAGATTTTGTGTTTTGCGGTGTTTGAACTCATTTTTGGTTCAGTAACACATCATATCAGTGTTATTACAACTACTGATTTTAACCTTATAAGAGCAGCAACCAAGCAAAGATGCTCTAATTAATTTGCATTTTGCAGACAAACACTGAATTGACAGTAAACGTTATCAGGTTTAATATCTTTTGAGGCAGTGTAAAATGTGAAATCTATCACCACAAAATAAAATAAAACGTTCTGTGACTCACAAAAGGAGCTGCTTTCGTCCTTTGTGCCTTCCATGGTGCCATCCGGCAGCATCTGGAGGTAGAATCCGTGTCTGCAGTAGAGCCGTGTGACGATGCCCTTCAGCTGGGGCTCTGCAGAGCAAACACAGTGTTAACAGCACATGCTAGCCTCCAGGAACACACACATTCACACACACTTGTCAGGTGGCATTTATCAGAGCAAATGGCCACCTCAGAGCCTAGACACTGACTAAACAAGAAGCAATTCTTACAATTTACCCGGTTAAATGTTTAGACGGAAAGGGATCTATGTGTGTTAAGCTTTCTTCTTTAGCTTAGCTTGTTTATTTCAAGCCACACATTTGGGACGAGAAAGCACAAAGTAAATGTGTTGCCAGATGGAAAACTAAAGGAAGAGACATACTTTTAGCAAGACTTTCATTCATCATAATTAAAACTAAAACTAGCTTTGGCCTGCATGAGATGTAGCAAATAGTTTTCGTCAACGTTAGCTTAAAATAGCAGATAAATTATTCTAGCCAAACATGTTTTGAAAGTTGACTATTTTACCTAAAAAGCGCTTTTCACTTGATAAATGTTGTATTAAAAGGTTGCAGTAAAAGGTTAATATCCAATTTATAGTTTGTTTATTACTTGCTAACTGAAATGCTAGCAGTTAGCACCTGGCTTGTTTGAGCTAGCATGAGTTTTTCTTCAGGCTCAGAAGTGCTGAGGAGAGCAGATGGAGGATCAGACGAAACGTCAGGGTGGTGAAGAGTGTCCACAATCAACATTTAATGAATCTCATCAAATATGAAGGAGGATGGAGGAGTGTGGGGCAGCTGACAGTTTGCCCTCAGTTGACAGGAAGCATATTTTAATGCATGAAGACTAAAGAAAGATAAATCTGCTCATTTAAACTTTTCAAGTCGTACAAGCAAACAAAGTCTCTGTGGTTTGGTCAAATGTCTTCTGTGTCTCCACACTAAAATTGCAATTTCACTTCTTTTTTTGTTACTCTTAATCATATGCAAATGGGATCAAAGATGGAGATTAGCCATTTGGCTAAAATCTGATGTGTTTGCATGTAAATGTTTATTAATAGGTAATGTTGTGTGTTTATAAAATACACTTGAAGCAATCAGATTGGCCAAAAACATCTTGAAGATGGCTAAAATCACAGAGAACTGGTGAAATTCAGGTTGACTTTATTTTACATTCATAACCATCATGTTATGGACTTACTGAAGATTTCCTCTTTTTAATCCCCACTTCATACTAAACCTGGCTGCATCAATCCTTATCCAAGATGAGAGCCATCATCCATCCATCCATCATCCATCCATCGCCGGCTGACTAGACACAGAAGGTCAGTGTGGTAATCTGTTACGTATTAATCTCAAATTAAGCTGCGTGCCACACAGCGAGCCATGTGCATCTGCTGGCCACGGAGGATCTGAGCAGCAAACACGCAGCGCTGACCTTTAGCGAGTCTCTGCAGCTGCAGTTCAAACAGAGGAAATACTTCCTGCACACAGCGAGCGCGACATCAGCAGCAACACAAGGAGCCTGCAGATCCAACGTGTGAGACGCATTTTACTGGCAAAACTATTCACACCTCCTAAGACGTATGAACAAGATAGATTATCCAAAAATTATACTCAAGTAAGAGCAGCACGACTTCCAACATTGTTTTACTCAAGTAAGAGCAAAAAAGTATTTGGTAGAAAATCTACTCAAGTACTGAGTACTAATATTAATATTTCATATTTTGATACTAAATATTAAATATCAGTGTTTAATATTTAAAATATTACGTAATCAGGTGGACCACAATATAAAGTTAAGTGGAAATTTTGTATTTTAAGGATCAAAATGACAAAAATTCAAGTAACAAAAAAATAACAAAATCAGTAAAAATTTAATTTTCCCAAATCAGTTTCTGTCATTATAAAACTTAACAAAACCTGCAGGTGAGCCTCTGTGTCTGGTGAAGTTTTGGATAAAAACATGTTTGTTTTTCATTCAGAGGGAAGAAAATCCAGAAATTTTACTCAAGTAAGAGAAGAAACACTTCATAATAAAAGTATTCTAGTAAAAGTAAAAAGTAGCCATCCAGGAAATTGAAAAAATATTTGGTAAACGGCCGGCTCAAGAACTGAATAACCGATCAAATTATCAATCATTTCATATTTAAAAATCACATAATCAGACGGATCAAAATATAAAGTTAATTGGAAATTTTGGTATTTTAAGGATAAAATGAAAGTTACTAAAATATAACATTGTCATAAAATAACAAAATAAGACAAAACATTTTTCCAAATCAGTTTCAATATGAAATTGATGAAACTTTAAAAACATCTCCAGGTTTGCGTCTGGTGAAGTTCTCATTCAGTGAAGTTACTCACACTGGGTTGAGTAACTTCAACCCAGTGTTTTAGTCACTGGCTTGACATTTTGGTCAAGTCAGAGTAGAAATACTTCATAGTAAAGTTACTCAAGTAGAAGTAAAAGGTGCAGGAACTGAATGAACACGTGATGGAGACGTGTTAGAGAGCGGCGTGTCCTCTATTTGAACGGCAGTTCAGCTGAGAGCTTAATAAAGAAACGGGGATTAATTTCCCACATTAAGAATCTCAACCATTAAAGTCTCTCTGAACCCTGAAGCCTCATAATGTCAAATGACAACTGGGCTGCAGATCGCCTTATTTTTACCTCACTGTTTATTACCAGCGTGGGCAACAGAGACGAGCGCAAACATGACCGGACCAGCGCTGAACACAGCAGGCTAAGAGCCGCAGCAAAATTTATTATAAATCGTAAAGTTTGTTCAAAGAAAAAAAATTATGCCGAAAAAAATAGATCTGAAACTGACAAAATGTTATGAAGCCGAAAGAAAGTTTGAAACTGAAAAAAAATAATTTAAATTGAAAATAAATATTTGAAACTGAAATTAAAGATTTGAAACTAAAGAATTTTAAAACTGAAAAACATTTTATGACAAAACTGAAAATAATTATTTGAAACTGAAAAAATTATTTGAAACTGAAAAAAATCTCTGAATTTGAAAATTGTTTTTAATTTCTTTTTCACATTTCACTTTTTTTTAAATTAAATTTTATTTTAAGTTTCATGTTTTTCCTTTTTAACAAACTTTATGGCTCCAATTTAGCTCCATATATTTTTAGGAACATGAAATAAACAATTTTCAAAATATGTATTTTGTCTTTGATTTGTAGGCTGGTTTAAAAAGTCTTGATCAATATTTCTTTCACATTTTTATAGATCTTAAATAAGTAAATAATACTTGTATTTAAACCAAAAAAAGCAGGAAAAAAAGGATTTAAAATAAAAAATCGAGACATTTTATTACCAAGCTTGAGTGAAATATTAATGCAGAAACTTTTGCATGAGAGCAAACAGTGAGAATACATTCAGGCTGGTATATACATTTGAATTATTTTCTAATCTTCAGGCTGTTATTTAGCGATAACACATTGTCAGGTTTTGCATTTTACATACATTTTAATAGAATTGGCATTTATCAATCCCTCCTTGAATTAAACCCCAGTTTCTGCATAATGTAACTTTTATCAACCTCCTCTCGGCCTCTTCCTCTTCTGTAATTTTCACCCACCTCATCCCTAAAACTGCAGAGCTAATCTGCAGGGAAACCCCTTACTGCTGCTGTTTCTGAAGCGGCAGCACTTAGCAGCTGAATGACAGACTGTCACTCAGAGGGAGGAGGACGGGGCAGACCGAGCCGCAGATGAAGCTGAAAGCTGAGCATTTAAAGAGTCTTTTAAACAGGTTTTTGGTTCACCTCAGCAGGTGTGCTAATTCTTCTCTTTCCGTCCCGGTCGGACCGCTTGAAGCCGACGGATTGTTATTCGTCCATCTGTTTATCGGGTCGTTTTCTGAAGCGCTTCCCGTTCTGTCGGCGTTGGCGTCCCCCGGGGAGCCCAGATGTGCATCAGCACTGATGAATTATGGTCACAGTAGTTCATCAGGGTTGGGTGGAGATTCTTACAGAAGCTCTTCCCAACATTCACAGTTACACTCGGGTGAAAACATCATTTTTCCTCACCGGCTGTGATTCCATCAAACATAAAATTGCACATATTGGACGAACATAAGACAGAATAATAGAGTTGGGGCCCTCAATAAGTCAGGGTTATATTTGGTTACAGCTTCAGATGTCTGAAAGTTTCACGTTCATCTGCTGAAATAATTAAATGTCATCATGAACAGCATCAAGGTTTCCCCCAGAAAACTGTCTGAGCCCCGTGACGCCAGGGAGTTCACCCAACAAGGTTTTTCTGATAAAATATGTCACAACTTTGGAAGAAATTTGAAAATATGCCCAGGTATTCATGTCCTAAAAGAGGCAAAAAAGCACACACAAAAAAAATTCAAATAAAATAAATGTAATTGTTTTGCATTTTGGTTAAACCCTGATTAAGTAGTTTGTAATTATGGTCACATTTAATCGTAAAATAACTTCAAAGAAATATCACCCATAAAGGACAATTAGTTAGCATATTAACTAAATATTACAGGCTACAAAATCAAAGCACTTATTGTATTATCTTTTCCTAAATCCGACCATTTTCATTAATGTCTGCCACCTGGCGAAGTAATTTAATTTGCTGGTTGAGATTAAAATATGAATAAATAGCTGTGTCTGCACCTGTGTCTTAAAATGAAATAATATTGGACGTGTTTTGAACCTGATCAGTCCCTCCAGGAGTTAGCGAATCTTTTGCTGTTGTTTTTTTCTTGCAATGAAAATCACTGATTTGTGAGATAATTTAGAAATATCTGCACAATATTTTGTAATATTTGCGGATATGCTTGATGGTATATGTGACTTCTGATTATTACTTGACATCTTGTAAAGCTGAGGAAGCAATGTAGCAGAAATAAGAAATACTGCCACCTGCAGGTGGGGGTTAGCATCACATAAACACAATGTGTTTTTTTTTAACCATTTTGGTGGAAAGTTTGCGGTAAACCCATAATTTAAGCCTTATCGTGTGATACACAAATGAACCTGACTTCACTATGAAAAAATAATCCCAGAGATGAACATGTTTTGATGTGAAATGGGAGCATCAACCCCAGAGTGGAAGAAAAACACCTTGTTCACTCTGTAGCTAGCTCTCTGTATTGTTCGCTTTTCCCAAAACACACAAATAACTGAGCTTTTCAAACAGCTGACGGCTGGATAAACAACAGTTATTGGATGTATTGGGTTCATTTAGGCCGTTATAAAGCATAACTCCGCTCACAGCGGCGTGAACAATGTTTAAAGTTTGACCAAAACAAACTCTGTCAACAACCCGAACAAGATCAACATGAGGCGCCAACACCACCGCCGAGGTTTTTCTATCCAATCTCTAAGCTGCCAAGCTGAATTGAATAGTTAACACTGCACCTGAGACAACCACTGTAAGTCAAGTCTGCGCGCTGACAGATTGTTCTTTGTGCGCTGCGACAGAGGGAAACAAAGCATAGTTGACTTCTTCAAGTAATTACTCCTCCAGGCTGAGCAGCACTAATTTACAGCTGCACGCTGCTCATGCAGTAAGGGAGTAATATTTCTGCTCTGCCTGTGCTGCTGCAGCACACAAACAGAAACACTCTATATTTACCTTCCTATTGCAACTTTCTGTTTATATTGTTCATAAAAATCACCGTCTAAGTCAGACTGTCATCACAAAAGGTGAAAAAATGTCGGCTGAGAGAGGATTTTTTATTTTTAAACGCAGCTTTGTGGGGAAGTTCCTGCTTGGTCTCCGCTACTTAACATGCAATGCCTCTGCACACCAGTCTGAGAAAATTTTCTCTCTCTACAGTTAATAAGCTTGTTACTCTCCACTGACTGTAATATTGTCTTTCTCACCACTTGCCTAAGAGCCTGAAGCCATTAATCCATGGACATATGGATTTTACAACTAGTTTTTCATCTTTCATTTATTCTGGCCAGGATTCTTCTGGCTCAGAAGAAAACACGAGATTTATCATCTCCAGAACTGGAAATGAGTTCAAGTAGGGGATTTATTAACCAAAACAATTAACCAAACAAAACAAAACAAACAAAAAAAAAACATCTAATGTAAGGCAAAAATTGCATAAAATATGTCATATTTCACTTTTCACATTAAGTGGAGTAGTAAATTGCATAAAGCCGTGGGCTCTCAGTATCCCCGGCTGACAGTGAATAATGGCAATGAAGGCAGGTTGAGCCTATATGGTAATGACCATATTTACAAGGACCATCAATCACATAAAAATCACCATCCGCCTCATCCCTCATAGGATGCAGAGGCAGAAAGAGGCGGGACGCCCCCAAAACAAACCGTCTCTCCCTGGTTTTTATCCGATCTTTTTCTTTTTCTGACTACAGTCAACCATCAGCTTTCAGCAAAATCAATACTGATAAATAGCAGTACATTAATCAGTTATTATACATGTTTGGCAGAAGTGAAAACCTCTGTACTTTGGTTAAAAGGGAGAGGTCAATTTGCTAAAAACGAAGCTACGCTAATTTGCTAGATAAAGTCAAGCTAATGGTTTCAGGGGAAGTTCTATGGTTCCATGGGGAAGGAATATCTGTGGTAATAGATATTATCAAGCAAATAAAGGCTCAAAATCAAGCGACACATTGATTGGTTCATAGCTTCTAAGAGGGATGCTAACAGTAACCAAAATTCAAGCTAATAGCTACTCAAAAGCTAACAGCTACTCAAAAGCTAACAGCTACTCAAAAGCTAACAGCGAACAGTGAGGAAAAAGTGTAAAGCAACTTTTTCCACAAAGTGTCTGAAGACACATGGGATGGACACATTTTTAAGCAATCATCTTATGCTAAGAATGGCATAAAATTACACTGGAAAGAATGACTTCACATGCTTAAAGGTAACCAAACAAAATTTAAATACTTTTCACCTTCAAACATGCCAGCAGCACAACGGAGAAAACAAAAACAGCAGGAAAGTTGAAGCCACAGCCTCGTCATAAATCACCGGCATGCAGTTTGAGATGTTGTGGATTGATTAGAAAGGAAATTTATTCTGGTGTTTTCCTGAAGCTTAATGATTTAAAACATTGATAAATGACCCACTGATGGAGTCAGAAACAAAGGGAAGGAAACAATAGCAGCTGTCTCCCAAAATTAGTGAGTGAGAGAATGTGGAGAGCAAGATAAGGACAGAGGATAAAGGACGTGACTGAAAAATGGACAGAAAGGGTGGAAGACTGGGACAAAGATGTGAGGCATTAATCAGAAAACAGTACAGGCAGCAACTTGGGGTTGAAATGGAGACAGAAATGACAGAATAAAGACTCCAAATCATGCAAGTTAAGCAGCATATATAGGTTAAAAACTGTTGCACTGGCACAGCTTGCTAACAAAAACATAAAGTTGGACGCCTAATGTCATTTTTATTTAGTTGGTTTCACTGTAAAAATGCTCAGCTGACAGACAAGGTCATTTTATTGTAAAACTTTTGGTGAAGAAAGCAGCCGCCAATCATAAATAATTCAAGGAAAGAAGATTAATGTTAAAACACTTCACAAGTAAATAAAGTTAGTAAGACGCAATCAAATATTGGAGAACGTGTGTAATCATTAGTAACCAAGGAGAAAATATTCTAACATTTACAAACAAACTGGTAACCATGTTTGAAGAAAACTGTGTAATATGAGCTACAACAAAACCTAATCTCCCTCTGGGATGAATAAAGTATTTTTGATTTGTACTAATTCTTCAACAGGAGTTAATCAGAGGATTAAAACACCTGAGGCACCAATCAGAGCTGATGCTTTAACTTCCTGACTTATTTCTCTTTTATAGAGATGCTGTATTTATTTTAAAGTCGTGCTGCTGCTGGTGCAGAGGAAGGAGGCGGCGCGTTGCGTGAGCCACACTGTGAGGAGGTTTTCCGCATCCCAGGACCCTTTTCACTGAAGTTAATTACAGTAACGATCGAGAGCCGGACCCTGCCCGCCGTGCGCGGCTCACCGCCAGGAACCAATATCACCTGAGACAGAACGGCGAAGAAGGACGAAGACACTAACATCAGGCGTTTTGGCAAGTTTTTAACTGCCTAAACCAGACCGCTGACCTTCAGTTCAGAGTATCCTCTATTTTAATATAAATTCATTTGTTGCAGTTCTGTGTTCTACCATTGGGTGGCGATATAAAGGGAGGGAAAGAGGAAGCATCTTATTTTTACTGTTTAGCTGATTTATGCAAACATTTGAGGGTATTTCTTTTTATTACATGCATCGTTAACATGTTGTGTTTTATATTTGTATCACATGATTATTGTCTTGTTTTAAAAACAAAACAACCTTGCTGGGGGTTTTTGCTATTAGCTTAAACATGTTAGCATTAGCATGTTTAGCTACTAGTAAAACGGCAATAGCATGGTAACTATTCATCTACTACATTATTTTTCACTTTTGCTCCTTTTTTCACTATGCACCTAACATTATATAATCAAACATTAACTGTGCTAATAATTCAACACAACTGCTGTGTTAGAATTATTTATCACAATTATTCTGCTCTTTTGCACAATGATTATGTGAAGAAATGCAAAAACAAAGACTAAATTTGGAATATTTTTAACAAAACAAAGCCAGACTTTTGCGGAAAATGGATCTTTGAACGATTATTCATGTAAAACATTAAAAAATGTGGTCAATAAAAGACATAAAAATTTTGACTTGTCAATGAAAATCTCACCCAAAAAATGTAAAAACTTGTAAATAAAATGTTTTGTTTACTGAAACTTGTAGGTACCAGGTAAGTTAGGAGCAAGTGTTGAAGAATTAAAGTGAGAGGAGATGGAGTGAATAACAACGGAGGAAAGGGAGCGGGGGACGTAGATGGAAAAACCCCGTCAATGGTGGAGGAGGAGGGAGATAGAGATGAACTACCCGAAAAATATTGTAGAGGGAGGAAAGAAAATCGAGCCAGTGAATTAACAAGAGACAAAGGAGCAGAGGGTGAGCACGACGGGAAAGAAAAGGCTGGGAGAAGAATGGAGAAATCAATCACCAGCCGCCCTGGTGTTGCAACGCTGAAAAAGAGTCAATGGCCAAGAACCAAACTTTCCACCCACGCACTTTTTCTCTCTTCATCACCATCGCCTCGCTCGTTCATACCCTCAAAAGCCCCAGCTTCAGAGTTTATCGCCCCCTTCCTCCCCTCTCTCAAAACAACACCTTACATCCTGCAGCTTTTTAGCATCATGCCATAATTCTGCCCCTCCTGGTAAGTGCTGACCCATACGGAGATAAACAGAAACATTCCCTTAAGAGCCATTAGAGCCAGAAACAAGCCGGTTTCCAGTCTATAGAGGGTCTCTGGATGACACTTCAAGCATATGATGCTGTAATTCACAGCCACACACAACTGGAGGAGGAAAATATTCAACATAAAAACTTGAAAGAAAGTCGCAAAGTGGTCAAAATTCACAAAATGTACAGCTTCTTGATGATAAACGTCTGAAAAAGCTGATATATATATATATATATATATTTCCCAAGGGGAAGTTCTTACCATAGTAACAGTGAGTTTTTTATTATTGACACAATGACCATAGACTGGTGTTATATACTGCAAACGAACGTATATACATTTGCAGAGTTAGTGCCATTTGTTGCAGTTCTACTTAATATACAAGAATGTGAGTCACTAAATGACAACGAGAATTGATTTTCTCCTCACATGAAGTGACAGTAATAGAGAAAAAATATTAGCAAAAGTTAAAAACTGGCCCTTTGTTTTCATTTCTTTCCATAAGAATGCAAAATAAAGTTAAAAGAAATGTGTACAAATAGTGATTTGGTGTTTTCTCTGAGGAAGGAAACTAATATTTAGTGACAGTAACAAACAGCAGGTTAGAGAGTGTAGGAATTAGCTAGTCGGTGTCCAGCTAAAGGTAGTTGGTGTCATGCTAGACAGAAAGTGAAGCTAACGGCTATAAATAATGATGGTCCAGTAAACAGTCAGAATCCAAGTTACAGCTAATCAGTCAGAACATCTAACAGGCATTCACAGAGTCCGTGTCCTGCTAACAGCTAGTAGTCAGAGGGTCTAGCTAACAGCTAGCAAGCAAGATCAGTTAGTATCCAATCAATAGACAGTCAAAGTCCAGTCAACAGCGAATCAGAGTCCATATAACAATGTAATCGAGAGAGTGCAGCAAACTGCTGATCAAAGCCAAGCTAACAGCCGGTTAAAGTCCAGCTAAACCCAAGTCACAGGTCAGCAAACAGCTGGTCAGGGTCCAGCTAACAGCTAGAGTATCCATTTACATATGGATTCAAACTGTAAGCCTCCGTATGAGAGTTTGTCTGATTCTCCAAACTGAGGTCAGCCTTTCTGCTGCTGTTGGCTGGTCACACATTGACTGTTCACATCCTCTGCCCTGGGCCAGCGGCATTAGACACACCCTCCCTCTGTGAGTTAGTTAATGGCCAATTGCTATCCTCCAACAAATGCACACAGTCACAGGTGGGCTATTCACTCTCAAGTGGAGACGGTGGAAGTGTGTCAGAGCAGATGGGTAATGGGCCGCAGGGAAGGGTGAATTTCAACAAACCAGAAGTTCTTCAGCTGGACCTTATCCAAATGAAGTGGAAATAAAGAGCAGGCAGATTTGCTTTAAGATTGTTATCACAATGGTTTTACTGTCCTCTGGATAATTGTCAGACACACTGTGAAACCTTGACGTTAAGGTTAATCTGGCTATTTCAGATAACAAAGCATAAGCACTGAACTATTCTCTCTGAGAAAATGCTAGTTTGGATTTGTTTGCCGTATGTAACTTGAATTTGTGGGACAAAGTACTGAAACCAATCGAAATGTACAAAGAATACAGTTTGATTCAAAGTGAAACCAGTGGTAAAAGACGCCTGTTTCTCTTTCAGTCATGCAGCAGAAAGTCAATAACTTGGCAGTGGCTGTCAAACCAAAGTAAAAGGGAGGAAACTAAATCTGAAAAGTGACTAAAATACAAATTTACAGCACAGTTTGTGGTGTTTGGCACTTTTGACAAAAACTATGCTGTGTTTTTGGGGCTGTTTTGAAAACAGTTTAAAATCTGCAAGTTAAAATGCTAATTTACGTCAACCCAGAGTTGTGTTTTCACACCAGATAGACTCGGTTCGACTGGGGATGAAAATTGCAACATTTGTTACATTTCCAGGTGGTGTGGTTCTCTTTCACACTTCACTGTGTCAAGCGATCCAAACTAATTGAAAAACCTGTTTTGCTCCTCGCCTGTGGGGGCGCCGCAACAAGAATCACTGCAGGAAACAGCACAAAAACCTCAGAAGACAACACTGAGTGCAACTTCCTCCTTCACAAAATGTAAACAAAATGGAGTGATGTAGGATTTCTCATTTGTCTTTGTTAGAAGGTTATTCATCATTTCTCCCACTAGCATTGACTAGCACATTTGTTTTGAGTCTGTTTACCCAAAATACCGTGCGCTGTAATCCACCTTCTGCTTTTGAAGTGGTCTCTGGTCCACTTGGTATTCACATATGGATTTGAACTGCACCAGAGTTCACTTAAATCAAACTGAGACCTAGATCTGCATACGGACCAAGTTCGATTTTTTTGTCCACATCAGAGTTTCATTATGCGTTCACACTTCCACTAACAAACCAAACTTTCTACACAAACGAACCAGAGTTCAGTTAAAACGGTCTAAATATGGCTGGTGTGAATGAACCCATTAAGTGGCTCCATTTTATCTTTACTACTGAAGAAGCCATTTTATTATAGAAATCTTTTTGAAAATGGAAATACAACTAAAGTCTGCTAATTTAAACAACTATTTAACATTCAGTTATCTCTTTTCCACACTTTTATAGACCCTTCATGACGGCACAGGGACATTTTATTTGACAATTAATGCCAAACATTATTGCCTCACAGCTCAAATGTGAGCAGCTCAGAAAATGTTTTCCTTCTACCAAATTAGTCGTTTCCAATTTTTAAAGTTCTCATTCGTCTTCTTTCCCAGCTCTCCTCTTCCTCCTGCTGAGTCAGCACTTCTCTGCCTCCGTCTCTCCCTCCGTTCTTATCTTCCTCTTTCCTGAAGCTTCGGCAGCGAAACCCCAGGCACAACACAGATCAGCCCCTCATGCTCCTGCTGCGCCTCCATCAGAGCGAAGAAGGGGAAAACCTCGTGTAACAACGCACTGGAATCATTTGCCTCATGCTTTAATTCTCCTCCATTTCTGTTTATTCCTTTTATGTTAGCATTATATCCCAAAAGAGGCAATCAAAAGCCGTGTTGTCATAATTCTGTGTTGTCCCTAAGGTTATAATACTAATATTCCACATCCATCTGTCATGTAGACTCTGTTTATCTCTGTTTGAAAGCTGAACAACAATATGGAGCTAAAAACAGGCTAAAATGAGGAAATAATGTTCCGTGCACATGGAGACACAGCTGTGGACACTTAATAAGCATTTTAAATGCTTTAAATGCAAGGTAAAGTTTGAATTATTTATATAAGTCAAGGTTTCCCCGGGAAAACTTGCTGTTCCTGATGTTTGGGCGCTAGGGCAGTCATTCATCCAGTGGCTCATCGTCTTTTTGAGTTAAAAAATGTTTAAAGTTGACAGGAAATTTAAAAATATCACTTGATAATTATGTGTTATTAAAAGATTGGAAGATTAATACCTGAACACCAACAATAATGTCTTAAAAAATGCAAACACTTTATAAAGACTTAAATAAATAAGCAATACTCAGCCTGGTGGCCCGCCAGGCTTATAATACACTGGGGGAAACACTGTAAGTGTGTCATGGGCTAGAAGAAGCTTAAGGAAATAAGAACTAAAATACTTTTAAAGGCAGATAATTTTCCCTATTAACAGTTCTCCAGTTTTCACTTTTCGCTGCACTGAAATGTTTCGGATTTCAGTTTTTAAATTGGGATTTTATGCGTCTTTGTTCGATTCCACCAGGCCTCATTTTAATGGCTCATTAGGGCCATTGTAGATAGAAAAGTAATTTGAAAAAGGAGTGCATTTATGCTTAAAAACTCTGGAAAAAATGTTCAAAAGTTCAAAAATCTTCTAGAAAAACACCTCTAGGTTTCAAATGTCGAACAATCTTTCAAATCTATAATTTTCAAAATAAAATACAGCTCAGAAAACTGAAATACTTAGCAATGCTACCTGATATGCTGTTGCCTGCTGTATGCAACCCAGCCAATCCAGGAGCACCATTCAGTAGTTTGAACTACTGAAAAAGTTGAAAGAGTTTTTAGAAGTGGTCATGGATTTAAGAGATTCACAAGCAGCTGTGGTCCCGCAAACAAATTTATGAAATGCATCTGCAGTGGATGAACCTGACCCAGATGTTAGTGGCTGTAAAATCCAGTTTTAAATCTTGAAGCACCATTAGTTGACTCCAATGTAAATTCACAGTCATTCCCTGACATTAATATGAGTCGCCGCCTGTGGTGTAAAAACTTCTCCTCAGCGTTCCCGCCGAACAAAAGCACTCAGCAAAACCGCAAATATGAACACATATCCTCCAGCAGTTGTGCAGCAGCGTCTTTGAGACCGTCCTAATTATCCTCTCAGCAGCAGACAGAGAGGTTTTCCTCACACGTACACAAAGCGCCTGACTCAGGAGGAAACATCGAGACAGGAAACACCCAGGGTGCATCTGCAGTCTGAGGAGCCGCATTGGGACCACCGCGCTTCGCCCACCGGCGGCTACAACCGCGCGGTTTCTCCCAGATCGCTCTCTATGTGCTGCGCTCTCCATTTGTCTCCTCGTCCTGTGTAATCATATCCTTTACACCATCGGCTTCCCATCTAATCTCATGCATCGATACTCTTTAATTAAACTGATTCAGAGAGACTGTCCTCAATTCAATGGCGGCCCCTCGGTACCAAAACGAAGGCGGCGCGGCGCCTCCTCTCTCCTCCCGGGTTGGCGATATGTCACAAAAAGTTCCTCCTAATTATTTCCTGATTTCAGCGCTGAAATTGCTCTTTGATGGGTGACAACAAACAGCGGGACGCACGACGAACAACCACCAAGGAGAACTTCAAGGGAGAGGAACCGTAGACTAGCTGCTGGTCGAGTTAATGTCTGAACAGAAACTCAACCGCTGTTCTGTTGGTGTAGCAAACCGAATGCTTGCTTTCAAAGCTGTCAATTTAACCTTCTTTATCCAAACGTTATACCAATGTTTATGATGCAGCATGGTGTTTTGATAGGTGCCCGTTCAATACAGAACACAGTTTATAAAGTGGTATGTTGTTTTGATGGGTTTTTGATTCATATAATATGCAGTTTATGCTGTTTCTACACATTTTTTACACATACAATTTATGCTATTTTTATACATTTTTAGGGCCTGCTATGCAATGCATGGCAGGAACCTACTGTTCTACATCCAATAAGGGGTCTCTTTATTTCCATGTCCAGTATGTTAGTATTATATGGATACTGTACCTGATACTTATCAAAAGCAAGTTTTGTAATGTGAGCTGTAGTAACAATGCAATGGCTCACTTCAGCAGGCCCTATTTAAATTTCTTCAGGAATTTTCTAGTTTTCATATAATCAGTTTATAAATCGGTATGGTACTGGACTAAAAATAAGGGTCACACTGACTGTGTTGATAATAAATAACAGAAAAATTATTGTAAATCAAAATGATCTCATCAGATCATGCTTAAAATAAAATAGGAAAACCGCATAAATATCCATGTGAATCGCTGTATTAGCAGTATTTTTAATGTTAAAAACAGACTGTGAATATTTAATTTTGTGACGTATTTTCTTAGGTTTTGTTTCTGGACTTTATTTAAGTCTGCAGCTTATGATGAACCTTTTGAGAAACAGTTGGACATTTCCTCCCACTTTCCCACTGAAAACAGCAGAAAACTGACCAATAGTCATTTAACAGTTAAACGTTATGCAACATATTTAATCTAAGTCAGTTTGGGGAAAGACCTCAAACTTTAAGGAAACATTCAAACACCAGATTGAACGGAGAAAAATAAAAGTTTGCCGCTCCGATCAGAACGCTGGTTCTGTTTATAATGGGGAAGCCCAGAGTGGGGGTTTCATTTGGTTTCATTTTATTTTATTTTAAATCCCGCTGCAGCTTATCTTTGCAAACAAGGAGCAACACTCCAAGTCCTCCCGCAGCTAGCTCCCGAGCCTCGCAGTTTAATTTGCAGAACAAAGATAATGGAAAATGTGAAACTACAGAACGCTGCGCTCTTCTTTTGAATCCCCCCTCTGTCCTCACCCGCTTATCTACCTTCCCCTCCGTTCTCGTCATTCCCACTCCGGTTTTAACGGGATTAAATCCCCACTCCGGCTGGTAAACCACACCGTCGTTATGCAAGCTGCTTCCCTGAACTGGACGGAGACGGGTTCCCCTTTAAAGCCCACATCTCCTTCCTCGTGTCAGCAGGTCATCTTGTCTGACTTGCTGCTTTCTTACCGGCGCCATGCGTGTCGTCGCTACAGATTAAGCCGCTCCAATCCCATTAGATAGCCGCATACCTGCACAGAAACACTTGTAATTCTGTTTAAAGTAGTCTGCTATAAAAGCAGGTTTCATTTTAAGGAGGATTACACGTTGATTAGGGATGAAAGGTAACTCTCTTTCAAAAACAGACACAGTTAACTGACAGTTTTCTCATTCCAAAGGCCGGTAAGCAATAATAACTGGTAGTAAGCAAAGATAAGTGACAATAACTGAAAATATACCTGAAAATAATTGACATAATCAATACTCTGATCAAGACCAAAAACTTTTGAATCTTTAAAATAAAAACTAATACTAAGCCAACATTTGCCAAAAATATATCAACAGAAAATAGATTTAAGGTGGATGTCTATTTAAATAAGGTTCTCTACTCACTGATGTAAAGAAAAACAGAAAACAAACAAGGTCTGTGGAATTGATCTGGGATTAAAATAAATGCAAAATACACGAGTTTAAAATGTAAAATGGTCAGACCACTAAACATGTTATTGGTGCTATTCGCTATGATATCGGACAAATAATTTCGTATCAGGACGATAATTATCAGGACGATAATTATCAGGGCGATAGTTATCGTTCTCCCATAATTTTGATTAAATCTGTATGTAATGATCTCTCTTCATTGGTAAATTTCCATTTGTATGTTTTAAACCCCGAAGACGTTTAAACATCGTATCACCTAACACGATGTTGCTCCAATTATCAGCAAACGCCACTAAAATACCCACAGAGAATAAAAATTGGTTCAACTTATCAACAAACAGATGCAATGTAAGCAGAAATTCAATGTTTCTATCACAGAATGGTTTACATTTCCAAACAGTTTCACCTAAAAAGGACAGAGAAACTCGTTGGTGCTTGAGAAAAAGGAGACGTTAATGACCGTATAAAGGCTCAGATTAATAAAAAATATGGATTTTGTGCAGCTGAAGTCACAATTTAAGAGGAATCATGAGAATAAATAAGAAAATACAGAGACTTGTGGGCGATATTTGACAGAAAACGTGTAAAAACCTTTATTTTCTTAGGCTTCCGTCTTCGTTTAGCAGTTTAAGGCTTGAGAGACGCGCTGACATTCAAAGGTCATTAGTCAGATTTAAAGTGATGAAGCTGTAGATGAGGATGACTCACTGAGATTATGGCTCTCTGATCTGATTCCTGTTCTCCTGTACTTCATGTGATCCATTTTAACACTCACTTAGAAGAATTCAGACCTAATAACGACAGATTATTACGGAAGATTTTTACCTCATTTAAACTAATCTACAATAAGGAGAGTCATTAAGCCACATATGAAGGTTTAAGTGAGACATAATCAGGATATGATCTCCTGCAGCTGCAGATAAAGAGATCTGACCAAGTTTTCAGGTTATTTCTGAGGATTAATGATCAGATCAAAGAGCTGCTGGATGAATCTGATGCAGCGCCTGGTGTGAAAAAGGCAATGTTTCACACTATTTTCTGTAAAAAATAAATAAATAAATAAATATTTAATATAAATATGTACATTTTTACATTTAATCCTGTTTTGTTACAGAAATGTGACCAAAGGAAAAATAACTCCAAACCACATGTTACCTTCTTTATTATTACCACTTTATTCTCACAATTGTCCTTTCTCTCGCAATATTATGACTTTATTCTCAAATTTATTTAATTTTTTCTTAGTCTGAACTTAATATTCCTTCTTAGAGATCAAATTTTGAAGAAAAAGGAGCAGAAATGATCACAAACATTCAGGTTATCGCTTGAATGAAAACACTTTGTAATCCTCTGATGTGGTTTTGCATAAAAGTTTTAAAAATGTGTTTGATTCTCTATGTGTGCGCGTGTATCGCCAAGAGATTAGAGCCTAGTGAGGAAAAGATAAGCAGGCTTATTAAGAGGTCATTAATAAATTTGTTAATGAGCTCTCCAAGTAAGACAATAAGAGGGAGAAGGAAAGGAAAATCATGCGTCTCCGTATGTGTGTGTGTAGGGGTGTGTGTGTGTGTGTGTGTGTGTCATATTCCATATCAACCGTATCTGCAGGCTGCGATAAATTATCATTATGAGATGCAGCCTGTGACACACACACACACACACACCTCCATTTGCATGAAGAGGGCTTTTAGCGATGCCCTTGTACCCTCAATGACAGTATTTCTGCATAATTCAATAAGCGTGCAGATACACACACACAGGGAAGCCTGCACACAGCTAAACACACATCAGGGAATGATTGTTTAATGTGTAGCTTATGTTAAATTTCTATTACTGGTTTAGATTAAAGAATATTCATGTGTTAGAATGGCCCAGTCAAAGTCCAGACACACATTTAGCTAGTTATCTGTGGCAAGTCTGCTAAATATGATACTACGGAGAATTAGGGACAGACTAATAACAAGAATAAACTATAAATGATACAAGGCAAACCTGTCAATAATAGGAGATTAAAGATGTAAATAATGTATAAAATCAGATCACCAAAATAAAGTCGTAATATGAGAAATTTTTTTTTAATAATACCAGAATTTAGTAATAATTTTGAAATAATACAAAACAAAAGATGTACTAATAGAAAAATAGTTGCAAAAGCATTAAAAAGGTCTTGATATTACCAGAATAAAGTCGTAATATTAGAACAAATTAGTAAATTTATAAGAACTCACAAATAAGGAAATAATTAATCCTTTAACATATTAGCATCTGATTATCAGTAGCAGAACTTTGATATGACTGAATCTCTCTCAAATAAACCATTTAACTACAGAAGCTTTTTCTCTCATAATTTTACTAAATTTTTTGGTCATACTGCATTTTCATTCTACTATTATGATTTTTTTCCTCATAATTAATAGTACTCACCCTGCCCCTAATGCTCTGGTGTACTAGAGAAATGCCACAAAAGACAAAGAAATGCCTAAAAAGTGTTTCATAGAGAAAATTATTAAATTATATAAGCTGAGTTTACATTTACAGCCATGAACAACTGGGGAAATATTAGAGCGTGAAGCAGCAACTCTGTAATCTGTAGTGTCAGCATGATGTGCAGCCTGGAGTTTGTCCTCTAACAACAAGCTGAAGATGTTTCTCTGAACTTTTCCTCTGTAATGATCAGAGCAGCAGCAGCTTTTCCAGCACGAATAAAAACACGTTGATAACTTTTAACGTCCCGCATGTGGACGACGGTCAACACACACATCAACACACACATCCAGTGATTTGTCAGGGTTGTTTTACAGGGTGGTGAGAACCGCCGCAGGCTGGAAGCGGAGAAATGCTTTGTGTTTGTTGCGCGAGTAAAGATTTCTGAGTCGGGTTCGATGGTCAATATATGCCGAGTCGGCGCTTTTCAAGGCTGTGCAACTGGATGTGGAGCAGAGGGAGGACGACTGCAGTTTACAGACAAATGCTGTTATTTTATTCATGCTACACCACATGTAGCGGCGGTGAGGGCTGGATGCACTGCTGGTAGAAAGGCAGTTTGTTTGGATGGCAGAAATGAGACCTTGATGGAGTTTGTTCAGATTTAATTTAACATGTCCTGTAAATTTAAGCTAAAAAATAAGCCAACATTTTCAATATCATGATTCCATAAGCTTTCACCTGTGATGCAACCTAGATATTTAGCGCGGTAGCCAAATATTTAGGTTGCAAGCTAAATATTTAGTTATTAACTTAATTATTTAGTTAGCAATCTATATTTAGTTAGTAAGTTGAAAGATTTAGTAATCAAGCTAGATATTTAGTGACAAAGCTAAATATTTAGTTAGCAAGTTAAATATTTAGCTAGTAACCTAAATATTTAGTTAGCAAGCTAAAAATTGAGTTAGCAACCTAAATATTTAACTAACAACCTAAATATTTTGCTAGCAATTTAAATGTTCAATTAGCAAGCTAAATGTTTAGCTAACAGCCTAAATATTAAGCTAGCAACCTAAATGTTTAGTTAGCAAGCTAGATATGTAGTGACCAAGCTAAATATTTAGTTATCAAGTTAAATGTTGATTTAGCAACCTAAATATTTAGTTAGCAAGCTAATATTTAGGTATAGGGTTAGTTTAAAAATTAAATGTTTAAATATTTATTTTCCAAACTAAATACTCCAAATTCAACATTTAGTTTGTAAACTAAATATTGTGAATTAAATATTTAGTTTGGAACTATATTTTTTAATTTATAAAAACGTGGTGAAAATATGACTTTGAAAAATGAACACACATTTTTTTCTGTATGACAGACTAAATAAATCTAAATACTGCTGTTAATATTTTACTGCAAGTCTTTACAAAAAGCATCTCATGCTCTCAGTCTTAACACCTAACAGTCACACCTGAAAACCAAACAAACTACTGGAAATCCTCTCAGATGCATAATGGGAGACAACACCTAGCAGCCCAATCAGCTAATGTCCTTAACGTCACTGTACACAACTTCAACTCAAGTTCCTGTGCATGAAGATGTAAAATGTAATTACTAAACTTCTGCAATTAGAGCAAAGTAGCCGATGACTCCCTCAACCAGTATGTCCTGATCGCCGGGCCTTCCCTCTGATTAAACAGAAAGGAGGCAGAGAAATCAAAGAGCAAAGCAACAGAAGAGAAGTGATCGCCTTATTGGAAAGCTGCCTCCCTCCCCTTTAACCCTCTGCAAGCTCTAATTTATGGAGGAAGGGAATCTCTGAGGATTTTAGAAGGAAGCAATTACCTCTGTTTTGCCTCGCTGTAACATGACAGTACTGATCGACCTGACAATAAGTCATTATGGCTTCGCATTTGGCTGCGAATCTGCAAGTGACCTGCAAGGCTCCGGTTCGCTCTCCTGGGAAACCCCCAGCACCGAACTGTAGCTTCTCTTCTACTCTGCACAAACTTTGTATAAGAAAAATGATAAAGAATGCAAAATACAAAGATAGAAAGTCTGGTATTAATAGTTTTCAGACTTAGGGGTGTCCAAATTGTGGCCGGGGGGCCATTCGTGGCCCTCTGGAAGATTTTGTTCAGCCTCTCCAACTACAATATATATATAATTTTTTGTGGTACTAGACTATTTCTGCTTTAATTGATTAAACTTTACCAAATACAGAAATCCCTGACAAAATTATTAAAATGGATGCAAAAACATTTGGAAAATTATTTTTCTGTCTTTTTAAACTGCCCAACACCGTTTTTATGTTTTGGATAAAAAATAATTTACAAATGTGACATCAGTCGTGCTTAATTTAAATTATTAATGTGTATATTTTTTTATTTTGTGCTCTTAACTTGACAAAGTGTATTCAAAGCTGGTTTATAAAATGTGGGTTAACTGAAATAATGAACACAACTTTCAATATAGCATTGTTAGCAGCCAGCGAACAAGACTTCACACAGCCAGGGCTTGCTTTTCTTACCCTAAAAATCTATTATAAACTGAATGTGTTTTTTTTTGTTGTTGTTGTTGTTGTTGTAGTTTTTTTTAAACTGAAATACAACAAAAAGGAAAAATACATTAACGGCTAATTCAATCATCTTACTGCAACATTCAAAACATTTTTGTAACCGAAAAATCACAGAATGAAGAAAAATAGTTACTGGCTAATAGGCTAACTTAATGTTACACTAAAAAAATTATGTATACTTCTCTACATTTTATCAACCAACTTCCAAAACATATTAATACTTACAAAGACGAAAGTTTTCCAAGGTACAAAGCTATAAAGTCAATTCATCGTGTTAATGAGCCGTTTACTTTCTCCTAACGGCCTAAATTCTTGTTGACATGGTTACCGGAGAAATATACGTCGAAGATAGTTTGTCGCTAAGAGTGCTCACTCGGTCGTGATTCAGAAAATACACTCGAAAATACACTTTGACAAAGATCTCTTGTAATACAGATGTCCCACTCATATCAAATTTGAAACCCCTCAAAATTCTAACCATTCCTAACATGAATTTAGTCATAAATGTATGACTAAATATAAAGTCATAACTATAAAGTCGTAAATTAGTTTATTTCTACTCTAAACTAATTTACAGTATTTGACTGAATGGCATCACAGTGATGATTTTCTAAAGTAATTTTGCTCTAATCGGGTATAATAATCGGGGTATAATAATCACAAATGCTCAAATCTCATGTAATTTATCGTCCTGTATTTTATCTGAAGGTGTTGTATTAAATAACAATCCTGCTTATTTTGACTCCGATTCCTGTTGAGTTGATTCGGTTTGAGCTAACCTCCTGCTGGTAGATAAGATTTACCGCTGTCATATAACCCTATTTCCTCACAGTACCCACATGTGGGCAATATTAGATGCATCCATTCAACGCATAAATTGGGCATAATCACACATTTTTGTGTGACAGAAGTTTGTACCTCCTTTTCTATCCCTCCAACTGTGTGACAGATAATATAATGTCTGAAGGAAAACCCTGAGTTTAAAGGAATCTCTCCTTCGTAGTGAAGAAGAACCTCTTCAAAGATGAGATATTTTCACAGTTTTTACTGCGTGTGTGTAGGTTGCGCTCTGGCTCGAATCCAGCCTTCCAGATTGATGACACATTAAAGTGAAGGACACGTCATGCAGCTCTGCTCGTGTGAACCACATGGGAGCTGCACACAGGTAGACAAGGTGCTGCAATCAGCAAGGTGTCCCTCACATATCAAAGACACTCGCTGTGGGTCTCACCTTCATTCGCTCAGGTTTATTTCAAAGCAAGCACAACCATTCATGTGTTAGGTCTGTATTTATTTCCTATTCACAAACACACACGGTGCACAACCTGCTCCAGGCACAACACAGGAATAGAAAATTATATATAAATGTTTATAATGACTGCATTTGTTTGTATTTATAGGGGAAATGTATGTAATAATTGCATTTACTGTTACAGTTTATTTTTACACGTTTGACCAAGTTAGTCAAGTTTTTGTGAGTATCTTTATTACCGGTATTTATTTTACATTGGTTATTCCTAATTGTAGTTATTAAACAAGTGAAAATTGTGTTGTTTTTACACATTTGACCAAATTCTTGAGAAGATATTTGTGTGTAAGTTGCTGTACTGGTGCATTTATGTCTGTTTTTGTAAACAGAAAGTTTTAAGTAAATTCAGCGCTGGTTTTCTGTATCGGATTGGTATCGGCGGATATTAAACCTCAGATATCAGTAAGCCCGTCGCAATTAGCAAAGAATTAATTAATCGCATGATGAATTAGAACAAGCTTGACAATTTCAGTTCTGATTATTAATAATTTTTGAATGGAAATTTAGTTTACAGAGACTTCATAATCCATTTTAATTATGACTTAGGATAAAGGTGATTTTTATTTCCTTTTTATTTATTGCGTTTAATTGCCATGTTTTATTTTGAATATTTAAAGTATAATTGTTCTTTACAAAATAAAAGTTTATGCGTATTGGAGAGGAAAAACCTGCATTATTATTACATTGTCAACATATTACAATATCAAAACAACAATTTTATTGCCAGCCTCTGTTCTTTTATGGAGGTCTGACTGACAGACTGGCCCACCAAGTCATGTCTGCACATTTGCATTTAACAATAGTCGCCCCACTGTTACAGTGACTTTCTTGGTATATTTAGAAACACTTCAAATAAATGGCATTGGACAAAATCTAAATCATTAAATAGGGTCAATCAACATGTTAGGCTTTTTAAAGATGGGTGGTCGGCCAGAATACTACAACCCCTACTATGAAGTCTCTAAACAAAATTGTCCTTCAAAAAAGAGGCTAGTTGAGACCAAAGCACCAGACTGAAAGCTTTTGTCAGCCAGTTTTTGGTAGAAAGCAAAAAACAATAAATTATGCAAATGGAAATTGTTCACATTGTAGGTCTCAATGCTCAATTCCGATTTAGTTTTTTTATTTATTTTTGGCATGGCCGTTCACTTCCAAATATATGCGACCTGCATGTGAACTGCAAGCGACCTGAAAGTGTCCCGCATGCGCAATAGAGGGCGAAATAACGTCACACAATAACGTTCTCAGTGTTTTACCAACCGCCATAAAAGAGACGAAGAAGAAGCAGTGCTCAGTTTTTTGCGGAAGTAAACATGGATGCTAACGGCGGAGCATAGCTTACGGTCTTAAAGCTGTTATCCAACCGGAATGAGCATATTAACAGCTTAATCCTCATTATAGTCCATTATGGTTGTTGTTTTTCTTCCCGCTTGCGCTCATCAGGACGCAGAATAATGACGTTTGCTGAGTATCAGTGACGGTCAGGGCGGATGAACGCAACCTGGCCGTTCAGGATGTGGGTCATATTTGTAAACATAAGATACATATCGGATTTAGGAACACATATACAAGTGGCCTGTGTTGTTCAGATGGTCATAAAAAGATCAGATCAGGTCGCATTTAGACAAAAATAAGTCCGATTTGGTCACTTAACGCTGTAGAGTGAACGTAACCTTTGATTTAACTCGTGATTTATCTATTTATTGTTTATAGCGATAGGCATAAAAACTAGAAATGAGTCAGTGACGGTTTCTAAGTTTCTGTCCCAGAGGTCTGGTCTGTTGCAGCACCTGTCAGTAACTCCTGCGCCGCCCCCTCTCCTCCTCCCGGCTGCCTCTGTGATCAAAGTAAATTAGCTCGTAATCAGATACATACGCAAGCAGAAAAGCATGCACACGCAGTCTTTTCCCATAAGGCCAGTTTGTTCTGTGGTTTCACGAACAGCAGGTGTGTGAGAGGTTAACACACACACACACACACGCACACACACAGTGAGGAGGAGCGGCACCGTGTGATTTAAAGAGCTGTCTTCTGGACAGTGTTGCTCCGGTCAGGGACGCTGTGGCGGCGCTGAGAGAGAGATCAGACTCTCCACACTTCGCTGGGATTCCAGCTCCTCATCTCCCCGCAACGTCTTGCCACGCAGCCCTGAACCGCAGCCGCCATGTGGCACGCGTCCCGCTCAGCTGTGCACGCAAGCCATGCGGCAAATTGATGGCATGTGAAATGCTAATGCGAGCTTTACTGTCCTCTGCATGTTAATATCGCAATTTAAGCCATAAGATATCGATTAAAAGGGCCAGCGCACTCTTCTTGTGACACTGAGGACACTGAGGTTTAAGAGCTCTGAAGATGTGGCATGCTTGGGTAGATAAAATGTGCGCGGCACAATCTCAGCTGGAGGTCATTTCAAGTGTAGAGCCACCAGATCCGAGGTCCCTCTGCTTCATTGCCCTGCTCTAATTACACTTTGGTGTTGTCTGCGCGGTTCTGTGCCAACAGCGATCCACACAGAGTCCAAACAGCACCTCTTGTTCCGAGAAAAACCAAACATACACCAGATAAGACTGACTGATAGAAATGGAAGCTGTTTGGAGGGAAAACAACCATCACCAAATTATGAGTTACGTCTACAGTTGAGGCTGTTTCAGAGAAAAGAGAGAGTCTGGTTTACTTATGGTGATGTATAATGTAAAGTACAGAGCAGAGGAGATATTTTAGGCAAAACCGAAGGTTGGTTGTCATCAACAAACTTCTGGAAAATTGTAAAACAGCAGAAACACTGAATTCCTTTAAACCTAGACTAAAATCCTTCTGTTTAGAGTTGATTTTGTGCCAGAATAAGTGAAACACTAGCAAACATTTTGATGTGTAAATGGTGGCACTTGGAAACATTTAATGTTTCAAGTACTGATTTTTCAATTACTGGAGCTGTACAAATCTTGTTTGTACAGCACATCCTTCAGACTGGCCAGAAGTAATTAGCAAACACCTGGTGGAACTATGCATCTTATTTTATGAGCTTAAATGTTGGTAAAACTATTGTGAAAGGGTTAATAGAGCAGCGGTGTTGGAGACCCAATTTCAATCAGGAAATAAAATTTTATTTAACTCATATTTGATTTATGTAGTATTTTTCTAACAACTGGAGCTAACATAGTTGCTTGATTTTGCTATAAAATGGAAAACACATAAAACTGTCCCTACATATTGTATTGATATAGGTATTACTATCAGATTGGTGCATCTCTAGTAACAACTAGACTGAAATTAGAGTGAAATGTTTGTGACTGGGTAAAATCTCCAACAGGAAGTCAGTCGTGGAAGGTCTGAACAAAATGCAGGTTTTTACCAAACTAGCTGACATGGCCATCATCTGTGTTATATTGTGACTGGACCAAAGACAAGATGATTAGGCACAGCGAGAGGTGAGAGCCAGAAAGACCCTGGGACAGACAGTTATAAGAGTCTAGATGTCCTTGAGATGATAAGTGTGGAGGGGGATCAAGGCTGTGGCAAAGAGGGAGAGAGAAGAAAGGGAGGTTAGACGGAGAGAAGAGGAGTGAGGTGATGGATTGAAAGGAGGGAGGAAGATAAAACAGTCCTCACTGAACGTGGATTGTCCACAGCGTCCGCCCAGAGATGAGGCAGTAAATTTCCCCGGATTCAGTGTGCGCTCTCCAAACGCCGCTGCACATTATTGATAAATCGGTATGTGTTAATGAGAGAAGCCGATGTGGTCTGATGAATCATGACACAACAATGAGCCTTAAACACACCCACACACACAGAAACTAATTTGCAGCACCAGGACGGACACTTGGCCCCTTCGCCGCAACAACAGCAACTCCGAGTGTTATTCCAGCCTGCTAACATCGAGCTATTTCTGTTTGATATCCAATAGGCGGCTTATCATCCTCATTAGATTATATCACACACACACACAGAAAGCCGGGGTGAAATTATCTCTCACCTACACTCCCTTTCTCAACTATCACAGAATCTCATCATTTGTTTGTGTTTGTGTCGGCTGATTTATTAGTTTTTCTAAATGTGTGTGGGTGTATTTAAGGCTCATTGTTGTGTCATGATTCATCAGACCACATCGGCTTCTCTCATTATCACATAC
>NW_006800431.1:0-25660 GCF_000485575.1 Poecilia formosa | reverse complement strand
AGGGGGAGAGATGGGGAATAGCCATATAAGAGCGAACCAAAGGGTCAAAAAGGGACACACAAATTTGTCACCACCGCCATCCGTCACGTAGAGGCAACAACTGTTTGAGGAAACACACACACACAAACACACACACATGCATTTGCTATATTGTAACACCTCCTCCTCTCCTACAATAGCTTCAAATGGCCTTCAGCAGCACAAAGGGAGCCTGAACAATCCGGTCACAATGTAATGACGCAGTAACAGACAGCGTTAGATGCATGATAACGTCTACACACAGGGGAAGGTGTGGGCTTAAAATGGAGAGAACAGATTTTTACACTGGAATCTAACAATGTGCCGACACACTGAGCGTGCATTCACCCCAGTTTAATCAAACCGGTTCATTTGAGGAGATGTGAACGCGCAATTGGACTCTGGTCCACCCAAAAACCTCGGTTTGGTTGTGGTGAATGCGGTTCGAATGCATATGTGAATGCAAGCGGACCAGAGGCTGCTTAAAAGGAGGAAGTGGAGTATTTACCCTGGGCATTCTGGGTAAATATAATCAAAACACACAGAAGAAATGATTTGCAGTCTTTTGCCAAAGATTGAAGTATCAAACGCACGACCTACCAATGAGTTAAAATGAGTAAAGCTAACAGGTAATCTGAGAAAAGCTAAGAGCTAATCTGAGTAAGACTAACTTCCCTAATTGTTTTGTAAGCTAACTTACATAATTGTTTTATGGTGTTCAAGACCCATCTAGAGACATGCATTGCAAATTAGCTAAGGGTATAAATGAATATATTAGCTAAGCTAAATTAGCTAAGGGAATAAATGTTTGTGTTTATACGTAAAACTTGTCTCCATGTAAAGAAATAATGAAAAAGAAACAATTTCTCTGAGTAAAGCTAACAGCAAATTAGAGTCAAGTTAAAATCTAATCAGATTCAAGCTAACAGCTAATCAGAGTCCTGTTAATCTGAGTTAAGCTAACAGCAGTGCAAAACGCCTGGGTGGACCCAAGATTCTGTTAGCTTGGTAGCTAATTACAAGCAAGCTAACATCATCTCTGAGTAAATCCAAAAGCTAATCAGAGTAAAGTTAAGAATTAAGAGCTAATCAGTCACACTATTAGCTAATCTGGGTCAAGCTAACAGCTAATTTGAGTCAAGCTAACTGCTTATCTTAGTCCAGCAAAGGTAAATATGGGAAAACCAGCTCTGAATTCAATATTACAGAGAAATTTACTAACCTAATATCTAGTACATAAATTTGTGATTAGATGCAGTCACTGATTTTTTAAATTGGTGCGTCTCGAAATCACAGATACTTACGGTAAAACAATCACATGCAGGAACATATTTTACCATCCAGATGAAGATGGCAAAAAAAAAACAAAAAAACAACAAACACATTCTATAGATTCAGAACAAGACTGCTACTACTACCAATATTTGCAAGATAGAAAAATGACAAATATTAACAAAATTAACACAGAACTGTTTGACTAATATTTCAAATATGTAGCAAACGCTTCCTCAGTTGTGCCACAGTGTTAAATAAAGATGTGATAGAGTGCAATATTTCAGTAAGAGAGGAAGAGGAGGAGAAAGAAGAAGAGGAGGACACGGCTTAGGAATATTCTAGTCGATTATTCTTGGCCAAGGGTCAAACGTGGCCTAAGGATGAAGCTCAGCGAGGGAGGAAGAAACTCACAGATGAGGAGAATTCACACTCATACACACATATTCATGGCCAGAGGTCAGGAGTGTCCTACATACACCGGAGTGGAAAAGTATTTCCCCATTATAGTCTTCTTTGCTGTCATACTTAATAGTTTCAGATCATCAAAAAAATAATACCAGACAAAGACAGTCTGACAAATACAAAGCAATCTTCAGATGATTTTGTTCATTGAGAATAAAAACCTACCAAGCCAAACCTTGATAGGTGATAACTGGCAGTAGCTGAATTTCCATTGACCGTAAAATAAAATAGAGAAAATCTTCTAAAAGGCAAACTATTTTGCACAATACTGCATACTAAATACTCAGAAACCTCAAGGGAAAGATGGAGATGAATGTAATTTACACACACTCAGTCATCCCTGCGCTCTTATGGATAAATATGTCACATGTAGCCCAGTTTCAACTGAATCCATACGAAGCGGTGACGCTGTTTGAGTTCAGTCCAAACAATCGGTATTACTCACGTGTGGCCTTTTCTCAAAGAGCCCTCACTGCCACGGCCTGTCCAACAAATTTTACAACCATAATTACAATAAGAGAGCGGCCGCCTCCATGGCAGCTGCTGCTTCCCCGTTAGAGGTTCCCCGCGTAATTATCATGATGAACTTGGCACACTCAGGTAATAAATACCACGAGTCACTCACACACAGCTGCTCTTACACAAGGTGGAAGGCGATACACACATTATGTGAAAATGGAGTCAGGTAGAAGAAGGAGCAGCAGTCAGGAAACCAGGAAATGGGTAATAACATGAAAACATGATTCACACGAAGACTGGGTCCATTCAAAGTGTCATAAATGAATGTTTCTTTCATGTGGAGAGCAGAAAAAAACTAATTATACTACCCAAAAAATAATTTAGACAAATAAAGTAACAAGAAACTAACTTAAACACCCCCCAAAGGAAAAGAAATGTGAATTATAATAATAATAAACAGGAAGTAGAGGTTGCAAACTAGCATGGACTACTCAGAACTTATTTGGAAAATGTGCTTCCAAAAAAAGCCAAAAGCCACCGCAAGTGAACATAAAAACTTTTTGGTGAAACTGAGGAATTTATTTAAAAAAATTTCAAACTCCGTCAACATTTTCTAATGCTGATGGAAACACGTTTAAAAATGGAAATAATTGTAATGATACTATTCTTTAATAAGGAAACAATGATGTGTAACTTAATATAATTGTTTACATTTTATTCAAAATGTTGATTTTTCTCTCTACTTAATCTTAAGACTTAGATAAATTTGGTGTGTAACAGAAGCACTTTATTTGGTTTTACATTCATCAATCGTCTCTAACGAATGAAAACAGATTAATCTGAAATTATAACACTGATTTGATTAGCAGCTCATTAAAAAACAGTTAAACCGAGAAACCATCCAATCATCGATCTGTTCATCATACCGAGGGTCGATGGAGCCTTTTACCCAATCAGACAACTTTGTTCGATGCTGGGAAACGTCTTCCCTCCAAATAAACACCAATATGATTATTGATTTTAGGAGGAAAACCCAACAAGCACAAAGTCAAAGGTCAAGCTGTTCATCTGCTTAAGGAAACTGCCATTTTCACATGAACCACGTTTTATCGTCTTTATTAAGTTTTATCCTTGGTGGCATGGTTTAACACCAAGGAGTTTCCTTCAACTGATATATTATGAGAAAAAAGTCAGAAATTTGTTTTTCAGTGGCTCTGATCCTCTTCTGTACGTAAACAATACCTTATTTGTCATTTATGTGAATGAAACATTTCTATTTAGCAAAGTCAAACGTAATTTTGGCAGATTTTAGATAGAAGACCTGGACAAACATGCTTTCTCAAATATATAGCCTGTGTTTAAACTGAAGTGGCAACAGCAGAGTTTAAACTAGGGGTGTCCAAACTTTTTGCCAAGTGGGTCAAAACTGCCAACTCCAAAGACATCGCGGGCCAAAAAAACCAACATAACATCAAGCAAATAAAGTAGCTCGAAATTTATTGCAGATCAAAAAGTTGAAAGTGATTTTTATAATGATGTTTTAGGGTCATTGTAGGTAGAAAAAAAAAGAGTAAATTTCCTCCAAAAGCTCAGAAATTTTGTGATTAATCTCAGAAATTCTCTAGAAAACGTGGAAAGTTTCTAGAAAAATGTTCAAAAGAAATTTTTGACATTTGAAATTCAGAAATTTTCGAGTTTTTTTTTTAAATCTCTGATGTTAATCTAAAAATGTGATTTTCTAAAAATGTAAATTTTCTTGTTTTTTCTAGAAATTTTCTGAGATTATTCTCTAAAGTTATGACTTTTATTGTCAATTTACTGTCTTTTTTTTCTACAACTGCCCTAATACAATTTTACATGTATTAAAATAAATACATCTAGTTTCCAGTTTCTTTGGTGCTCGATTGAATAAATTTAATATCAGTAAGAAGAACAGGATCTGGGTCTCTCTCTTTCAAAATGTTGCTACATTTAGCCAAGTCTAAGAAATAATAAAAGCTGATTTGGGTGCAGCAAAGATGACTTTCAGTAAAAGTGTCTTGGTTTCACCTTTTGTTAAAACTTAGTTAGAAAAACAAGAAGCTTTACATTTTCCTGTGTAAGAAAATTAGGCTGGTAACAATTTTTACCCTGACTATAAATTAAAAAGTCTCATCTGCATCTAAAGGCCAAATTTTTTTACATTCTTGAAGTTTGGGGGCCGCACAAAATAAGTCCAACGGCCACAAATGGCCCCTGGGCCACAGTTTGGACACCCCTGGTCTAAACTAATGTTTTTGAAGTGGTTTTATGTTTTTGAAGAATTACGCTGCAAAAACACCAAATCTTACCAGGTATTTTTGATTTCCAGTGCAAATATCGTTACACTTGAAATAAGAATAAAATAACTTTTAAGTAACTTTTCAGCACGATATAGGAGCATTTTAAGTAAATAATTCCTTAATATTGATAAAAATGTGATAGTTCCATTGGCAGATTATTTTACTTATCAAATGAGAAAAATGTTTTAAATAATCTTCCAATGGAACTAGTAGTTTTTCATCAATATTAAGGAATTATTTACCTAAAACAAGCCCCCATTACTTACTTGTTATTTTATTATTTCAAGTATACTAAATACTTTAAGATTTTTTTGTTTTTGCAGTGATACTTTAGGGTTTCAACCTTTGAAACCTGCCCAAAATGCCCAAAACTAATCGCACAGCAGGAAAACAGGTAAATATTCGGCAAAAGCTTGGATGAAACCGAAGCAAAATTGTTGTTTCCATTGTTTTGTAATAATCACAATTAGCTGCAACACATGTAAAAGTGTGTGTGAGCTGCCTTTAATAAAGCCCTGGCAGAGTCCCGGCCTTCAGAATCAGAAATGAGACGTCTCCTGACATTTTTATTTAGCGCTGTGAATCACTGTCGGTTAGAGCCAAGTTCACTGTGTGCCTCCAGATTTACCAGCATGTGTCCGTGTGCCGACACGTGCCCCAACAGAGCCATCTCTGCAGTCACAACACGGTGGTCAGTGTAACTGAACCGTGCATGTTAAGCTGGAGTTTACTCCCTTCCTGCTGATGCTGTTATGCAGAGCTGTGAGGAAGGATTGGTTGGGACGTTTTCCATGTTCAGATTAAGTTCTGAAGTCTGAAATTAAAGGGCTGTGCATGTACTCTGGTGAGGCTTTACAGTTCAGGATTAATCAAAATCCGTTTAGCCGCAAAACTCAGCCAGCGAGGAAGGACAGAAAGTGAACTCACCCGGTCTTTTTTCCATTTTTCTCCCTCGACTGCCACATAGTCGAACTTTTGATATCAATATGAGGATTTGTTTCTGGCAGAGAGACTTGTTGCTCTTCGGGCACGGCTTGCGTTTGCTGGCAATCTGCCGGTTTGCTTGGGGGTCCTTGACCTCCCTTCGCTGGCGAATGAGGGAGCTGGCGAGAGCGGCCATCTTCCCAGCGCCGAGCCTTACCCCGCTTTGCCGGCCTTTGGCGGCTTGGCGGCGCCCAGGTGTCCAGGGGTTCCTCGGGCCACCCCCACCGCCCGCTCACCCAGGGCGATGAAGCACCGCTCAGGGGAAAGCTGCAGAACAGATGAAGACGTTGGGGTGGTTCCGATTCAGGACGGTCCAAAGAAATAAGGATGAAGATGTGAATACAAGGGTGGCTACTTCAAAATCCCAGACAGATTTGATGAAAGCAGGTGAAGAAGGTGAAGAAATCGATGATTTTTTTGGTTTGAAGTCGCCGATCTTCTGCTGGGACGAGCCATTTCCAATTCCCCCGAGAGCACTCCCGGCTCTGGGCAAGTTCAGCTCAACCAAGTCCGAAAGGACACCGAACCATCCGCCACATCGTGAGCCCGAACACAGATCAGTCCAGATTTCAACCCCTTCACCTTCTGTCCTTCACCAGTGAAATTTCTCCATCCGTGACCGCGTCGGAGCAAGACGAGTCAGAAGAAGCAGTCCCGTCCGGCCCGAGTTATCAGGTCTGCAAGCTTGTCAAGGGACGCGGTCCTTGATGAATGGAGCGTGCCTTGATACCAGGCTCTCTCCAGCTCCCCTGGCATCACCCCTCCAATCACTTGCGCGCTGAGAGAAGAAGGAAAAAGAGACACACAAAGGCTTGATGAATCAACTACTGCCCAGAGACAGAGGTGACATTCAAAAACAAGCGAGAAATAATGAAGGGAAGAGGGAGGGGGTTTCAAGAAAAAGAGCAGTCAGTCTCTCGTATCCCCCCCTTCTGTCCGATCGAGCTCTCCAACTCTCAGAGCGGAGCGCGGCGCTGTGTCCTTCAGCCAGGCATGCCGCCTCACAGCAGGGGGACGGGGGATGAATGAATGTAGAGGAGGAGATGAGATGACGAGGGTGGGGGTTAGTGGAGTGATCTTGCAGGTAGATGTGCCTTACTCTCATGCGAGAGTCTCCGCCGGAGGGGGACAGTGGTCCGGTCCGGTCGGGGCGCAAGTCTGTCCATGAATGTGTGGAGAGGAGTCAGTGGTCGGGGGGCGACCTCTCCGAAAGCGCACGTGTAGATGGAGCGGTGGCACAAGGTGAAGGTGTGTGACACAGGCATGTGAATGTGTGAGTGTGTGTGTGTGACTCGGCGTCTCATTCGTCCCTGTTCACAGTGCATTACTGAGCGAGTGTGCTTCACACACACACACTCACACACACACACTCCTGCTCTCTCTCTTTAATTCATTTCCCTGAACACTCCTCTTTCTCCTTCCCATTTCTCCTCCCCCTCCGTCTTTCAGATCCCGCCTTCCACGTCGGAGATTTTAGGTCCCACCTATCGCCTGGGACGGGGTTGGGTTGGGTCGGGCTTGGCGGGGGTTGGTGGGGTACCCCTGGCTCCACCCCTCTCCCCCCTCAACACCAAGCTCTGAAGTGATGTTGGCTTAAAGAGACAAACTGAGCCAGCCTGTCAGTGCTGAGCTCTGAGCTCTGGAAAGGACGTAAAGATGCCGTGACACAGTCTGGGCCAGTCAGCAACCTTACGTCACCGCCGTCATGTACGCCAAACACTAAAACGCTCCATCAAACACTTGTACCGCCTGGCTCAACATGACAAGAAGTCGGATTTGACCGGATATGGACAAGGACCTTTGCACAAAAACTGTGGTCTACAGAGATCCCAGCTGCTTGTGCTAAAGCCAACTTTCAAAATTTCAAAGATCTGAATGCAAGTATTTGACTGTTTCTTTTTTTTATGCTTTGGTGATCACCTGATGATTCATAATTTGAAAATCATTATGTACTAAATGAGTTTTTGTCATCTTTTTGGTTCATGACACTTATGTCATAGATATTTTAATTCTAAGAGTGTTTTTACTGCTTTAAGGTGACCTATTATGCTTAATCAAACAGCTTAGGAGAAGTCTATTGGCTAAAATGAGTCTTAATAACGAGGTTGTATTCTGGTAAGTTCTGCCTATTTTGAGTTCGTTTCAGAACGAGCCATTTTAGTCACTTTAAATAAGCTGCTGTTGCTGGCCGCACCCCCCAGCTCAACTTTTACACTCACACATGAAAATGGCTGCAAACAGATGTGCAATTACACAACCTTTGAAAAGCAGAAGTGGAGCCTCCTGAACAACCAACAAGAATGCAGCAAGTGGTTTCTGGATGGTAAGTCAACAACAAAACACTTTTCTCTTCCAGCAGCCATTGTACAGAGCATAGAGTGGAAAAACCAGCTGCCCAAACATACTGGAGCTCAGATTGGGTTGCTAGGTAACGGCGCAGTGCCAGTCCAATGTGACCTAACAATTGGGAGGTTTGTGAAACGACTCATTTTCCAGACACCAAAAAACATTTACTAATTGCCCAAAAGCGGCTGAGACTCTGATAAAAGTATAAAATAAGCAAAATACGAATTTTGAATAACAGGTTACCTTTAATAACAATGCAGAGTGGCTCAGATTTAGAACTGCTGCCTTGCAGAAAGACGGTCCTGGTTTCAATCCCAGACTGGGGTCTTTCTGCATGTTCTCTGCATGCTCTGGGTACTCCTGCTTCCTTCCAACCATGAAAAGACACGAAAGATACCAAACAATATTGAATGAGTAAAGTCTTTACCCCCGTTCCTTTCCATAGCAGTGGAGTTGACAAGGCAGATTCTGTTCCTGTCTCTTAAAGTCAGGATAGTTTGCTCACTTATAGAAGAAAAGATGTCATTTTCGGAGTTAAACAAGAGTTTTAGGTTTACTGAGCAACCATAGGAGAAAATTCACTTAGTGGAGCCGCGGTGATAAACTGCCCACACAAGCTGAAAAAAAGGGTGTAAAATAATTTCCGCTCTGATGTTATACAAGGTTTGCATTAAACTGAAATGACAGCTAAGCAAGAGTGCTCACCCTTTGGAGCAGCCGGCGTTCCCCCAGGACGAAATGTAAAGCGATCGAGGGAATCTGTGATTTGTGAGAGGAAATGGCCTGCCGCTCTATTCCTCTCCGTTCCTGCTGGCCTCGTAAAGAGCAGCAGGAGAAAACCCTGCAGGATTCCCCCCTTTACACACACCAACACATACTCACCTATGGCAGGTTTCCTGAGCTGTTAAATAACATAATTATCTCTCCGCACTCCAGTGCTTCACTCTCACAGCAGTGTCCATTGTGGGAGGCATCCACAACATTCACCATGAGGATCAACGTGGTACCGACTCAGAGAGTCTGCCAAATGGAAACAAAACACTGGCAAATTCATGGTGAATAACATAACGGGGCTCCTTTGGGGTCAATTAGGGTGAAACTGTCAATTCCTGTTAGGAACCTAACAAGCAATCTGGCAGGATTTTCTCTCCCTAAGCACCAGAATAAAAAACTTGTATTAACTGTTTGTTGTGCCTTGGACAAGTTTTCTATTGCTTTAGCATAACTTTAACTAACTTTGCTTTAGCTAACATTGAAAACGTTTAGCACACTTAGCTTCCTGTAAATCAGAGGAGTCAAACTCATTTTTGTTTTGGGTCAAATCAAGATCATAAATGCTCTTAAAGGGCCGGTTTTGCCAGAACGTATTGATAAAACCTGTTCAAACTGTTAAAAATATCAATGGATTCTTAAAATTCAATAATATTATTGAACATCCAGGATTTTACAATTGTTTTGTGATTTTTGCAATAAAAATCAAAGTGTTTGTGGTACTAATTTGGAAATATTTGCGCTTATTTATGATGGTAAATGCTACTATATAATGACATCAACTAAGGCCCCCTGGTGGCGTGGAGGCTTAACTCGCATCGGCTCTGCTGTTGGAGCTACTGCCTGCGTCACAAGAGCAACTTTCTTACAATAATCATAGCCGCCATCTGTAAAACTTTACGACTGTCGTACTTGGAGCTTTAAGGATGAGTCGAGCCACACTGAACAAACACAAAGTGAAAATAAACCATTTGATTGGCAAAAGGAGAGACTTACCCAGAGTTCTTTGCATGGAAGACCTGAGTATTGTAACCGCTGCCTCCAGGGACCAAAATAAATAAGAGGTTAAAGGGACACTCCTGTTTTAGTTTTACACAAAGAAACAGAATTGAGCCCAAGTAATAGAGGCGAGAGGTGAAATGGGGATTCACCCTTAAGAACAAAGTCTCAACAAGCAAAGAGTGGAAAATACAGACGCCAGCAGACTGGAATGAAGACATCATTGTGCACAAACCAGCCGAGACACAGAAGAGGGAACGCCAGGGGAGAAAACAGCAACGCTAAGGAGACAAACACAAACTCTGGCCAAGATACAGATATACGGAGACAAAGGAACAATAAAACAAAGAGGGACAGAGAGGATTGGATTAGACCTCATAGCCAATTTGTCGGGGTGTGAGTATGAGAAGACATATTTTCTTGAAATGTGTTGCTTGTACATACGGCTGGACAATATGCCTGAAAAATGTATCGCTATATAAGAGTTTCATATCAGTCAATAGTGATTGATTTTTTTGATTTACATATCTGAAAGACTTGCTTTCCTGTTTTATCCAGTTTTCAGTCCATGCTGTTATTGTTTACGCTGCAGAAACAAAAAAATCATACCAAGTATTTTTGTCTAGTTGCTGGTGCTCATATCTTAGTTTTATCACATTTAAGGTGTACTAACTTAAAAGTTTTTTGTGTTTTTTTTTCGAACCTTTTTGGGTTTTTTTTAAATTAATTGTTTCGTTTATATTGATTTAATACGTACTAGTTCCACCTGTAGACTGTTATAAACAAAATAATATTGCTTTTAATCGTTATTAAGGAATTATTAACTTAAAAAAAGTTCTTATATCTTGTAGAAAAGTTAGTCTTGTCTTATTTCTAGTGTATTCAGGTATAGCAATAGAAACTAGGCCAATAAAACTTGGTAAGATTTTGTGTTTTTGCAGTTTATTTTTAGGCACAGTATTGAAACATTAAGCTGCTGCTGCGCCAGTTACTCTATGTGTTGTTGCTAGATAACCACAGAATGAATGAGTTGCTAGGTAACCAAAGAATGAATGAGTTGCTAGGTAACCACAGAATGAATGAGTTGCTAGGTAACCACAGAATGAATGAGTTGCTAGGTAACTAAAGAATGCCTAGCTGGCTGTGAGAGATTAAAGTCTTTGTCTTGGTGAAATTATTGAATATTCTAATAGATGTATTATCTATTAATATTGATCTCGTAAATTTTGCAATAAATATTGCTACTGATTCATTGACCAGCTCCACTTATACATTCATTTATGTAGCATCCAGTCAGTTTTGAGAAGGCCAGAACTGAAGGTTAAATTATGATTTATTACAGCCATCCATAACATTCATTAACAAACCTAAGAGCTAGACAAGAATAAATAATAATTACAATCAGAAATCACAGATTTTTCTCTAAATATTTTGAATTAATCAATTAAGCTTCAATCCCAGTTGCAAACCTTGTTCCCTTAGCGACTGGAGCATGTGTTGCAATAAGCAATAAATCAATTAATTGGGTAATAAATTAAAAGAAACTCAATAATTTCCATTTTTATGATGTATAATTTTTCATTTTTTTCTCTTCCTACTAAAAACTGGATGATAAAAGTTTTCAGTTTGGTGCTCTGGTCTCAATTGGCAATTTTTTTTATGCAAACAAATTTGTTTAACAAAACTTATGAATTCATTTTGTGTTGTTTTGTTTATTTATTTTGGATATTCTTCCAGTGTTAAGTGTTCATTAGAATTTAAAGTTTATTGCATTACTTTTCCTTTACTATAATATCACTTGAAAATCGTCTCAGAACAACATTATCGTTTATCGCAATAACTTTTCAGACAATTTATCATCCAGCAAAATTTGTTATTGTGGCAGGACTAACTGAAGCTAAATTGAGTAGCTTTTTAAAACATTTTTCTGTTAACCTTTTCAGATATAACCATGTTCCGCTACCATAGCAACGGAACACGGTTGCTATGGTACAGAAGCCTAACCAGAGATTTACCAAAATAAAAGCGTATAACCTCAGATAAACAAGGCCAGCTTTAACCATTTGGCCTTTTCAAATTGATTTTGGTCCCAGAGCAGCTCCAGTTTTTCCATTCATCCCGTTCGTGACTGTGGTTGTTGTTAAATCACGTTTTAGCATCTGGAGGAATAAAAAATGGTAGAGATACCAAACCTATTAGTCAGGATTTGTCATCTCGACATGGGGAATTGCATGAAGGGAGCTGAGGGCGCAGATGTATTATGACTTCATATTTCAACCAACATCCCTCCAAGTCTTTGGTGTCACAGACAAAAAAAATAATAAATAAAATCCAATAAAGACGGAAAGTTTACGCTGGAGCCATGTTGCTGCTCACGTTTATCATGAGTTTACGTCGGTCTGTCGGCGGACGGCGCTCCATTTTTGAGTCAAACCATGTATAACGCTAAGTCTCCAGACACAGCAGTGAATTAGACCCTGAATTACACCTCGGCGGCACAGCACTGTCTCAGATAATGTAGTAATGGACTGCTCCTGTGTGTCAGTCAGGGGCTGTTAACCGGCACAAGCCTGAGACAAATGGGCCCCAAATTGGGATTGATATGGAGGCTTTCCTGCGGGGAACTTTAAATGAACACATAATGCAGGTATCCGCCACTCTGACTTCCCTCGATGCTGCAAATAAAAGTCGGTGACAGAGAAAGAGAGCAGGCTGGAATGCAGATGTATGGTGGCCGGGTTTTACTACACCTGCTGCAGATTGGGTCGACAGATTCACATAAATCTGCTGGACGCTGCAGCGTGTCAGACCGTGCAAAAGTTATAAACCAAAGCAGTAACATGTATCCTGCTCTGTCAATTAGCCAGACTTTCTTATGGTGCTAGATTTTAACCAGCAAGTTCCAGTAGGTTCTCCAAGGTGAGTTTGACAAGAAAAAAGTCTGGATATTGCGAGAATAAAGTAAAAATATTATAAAAATAATGTAATATGAGAAAAAAGTCATGACATCACAAGAATAAAGTCATGTTATGAGAATAAATTTGTATGAGAATAAAGTTATAATATGAAAATAAAGTTGTAATATGAGAATGAAGTCGGAATATCACAAAGATAAATTCTTAATATTACAAAATAAATATAAAAATGAAGTTGTATTATGACTTATGATTTATTTGTTATTGTAGATAGACAAAAATAACAGGAGTAAATTTCTGCTAAAGCTTATTTTTTTATTAATCTCAAATTTTTATTTAGAAAAAAACTGGAAAATTCTGAGTAGGGAAATTCGAAAATCTTCGATTTTTCAAACTCAGAAATTTCCAAGTTTTCAAGGTCGTAATATCATGGCTTCATTTTCATAATATAATGACTTTATTCTTGTAATATTATTACTTCTTATGATTTGTCAGGGCTGCTGCAGACAGAAAATAAAAGCGTAGATTTCTGCTTAAAACTCAGAAATTTTGAGATTTATCTCGGAAATTTTCTTGAACGAACTTGAAAGGGGAAAACATCGTATTACAAGTTAAATAATCTGCCAACGGAACAAGAACTTTTTCATCAATATTAAGAAATGATTGACTTTTAAAAAAAGCTTCTATAACTTGCAGAAAAGTTACTTATATGTTTTTTTCTTATGTCAATTGCACTACTTGGTAACATTTTCTTTTAGTTTTGCAGTAACTAATTACTGTTTCCAAGTAACTTGACCAAGTTATACGACAAATCGAGGCTCATAAAACCACAGGATTTACAGACGATGGATTGGACGGAGTTTCTAACCTCGTTAGCTGCTGCTTATTCATCCGACTGTCAGTTTTTTCCTCTCTAATTGTGACCATGTGCGCAGAGGAAGGTTCACGTTCTCCCCACCAAGCGATTATGTGAGAGCAGCAAAGCGTCACTTCCTCCACTTTTCTGTCTGTTCTACAAGACGAGTAACAACACTGAAGCTCCCGCTAATGGTTCTGCCAGAGACGTCCCAGTCTGCAGACTGGAACCATCATGAGGCTCAGTGTGAGCGCAGAAAGTCTGAGCCTCGACCGAAAGGAAAAACTGTCGACTCTGGAAATATAACAGCACCAAAAAATGTTATTTTGTTTTATGTGATATTCATAAACATCTAAATTAGAACCAGACTTATAGAGGAAGATTTCTACTTTGACAAAGAAAACAAAACTAAATCTTCAAAGAAACAACTCGAAGAACAAAACTGACTCTTTAGCTGCTTTTCCATTGATCATATAATTACGCAATTTTATATTTTGAAAAAAACTCACACTTTGTATTTAAAGTTGTAGTGTTTGCTCAAGGTGGTTTTTCAGCTGTACCAAAATTGGTTTAATTTAAGAAACTGCAACAGAAACACTCTTTCCACATCACACAAGTCATGTAATCAACAACTGGATGTTGCTACTGGCAGAAATGACGAAGAAGACGACAGGAAGTGGTAGGAGTGTCACGGCGTAGCATGTTTTTAATGTGATTTTAATTGCGTTTATTATTTAACGGAAACACAGAAATTGTGAAATTTTGCTTTTTCTACTTCAGTGAAATATCAACAAAGTTTTGCCCACATTTGTAATTTGTGAAACGGTATAGTTTAAACGAGAGATACAGTCGGATGTTGTCAGCAAGCATCATAAAAATACAGAATAATGTAAAATTAAAATTACAGTGGGCCTAGAACAGAGCCTTGTGGTACTCAAGAGGTACCGTTGGAGGAGAACCTGAAGTTTGAAGCTTAAGTGAGTGGTTTCAGTGATAAATGAAGAACAAGACGAGTCGCCAGTATCTGGAGTGTTGATTTGATTCTTTCATGCATGTTTTATAAATCCTTTCATCTCCCGTGGAAACCATTCTCCCCCACTCAGCTCCTTCAGACTAGCCAGTAGCAATTAGCAAACACCTGGTGGACTCCGGACAAACCAGATCTTCTTATTGCGCCACACATATAAAAACACTCCAACTGGAAATTGTGTTTTTTTTTTTTACTTTAGCAGAATATTGACAAAGTTTTTGTTTCCGATTCATCCCAGCAGCGATACGACCAACGATTTACGTCCGGAGGATCAGACCTGTGGCTCCCTGCAGTGGCGCCTCCATCTGTGAAGCAGCCGATCTTTTCTAAACCGTCCGGCGTCGTAAACATTGTCTCTTTGTGTGTCCTGGATATTCATGAGTGAGCAGAATCACAGACAAGAAGTCTGAAGACATGAGCGGCGGTTAAAAACGGGAAGAGAGGACCTGACAGGACAGAGGCCAGGAGGCACTGACATTATGTCCTGAGACAGAACTCTGCAGAGCACGACTTGAGAGGAGATGAAAGGAGCAGAGGACAAAAACAGGAAGATGAGGGAAGGGAAGCTGACAAGGGACACCAAAAAAAAGGAAAAGATCCATCTGAGCCGACAGAAAGCAGGGGAGGAAGAAACGCAAGCAGCTTTGAATTCTCAAGGAGCTGAAGACATGGAGGGGGACGGACCCGACCCGACCCGCTGTCTGGTGGAGATACCAAGCAATCCCTCTGCAGTTCAGAGACCCAAACCAGCTCGGTTCGCTGGAAAGAGGAAGTAGGACACAAACTGCACTGTTTGACGGCTCATTCAAACCTTTTTAAAGGGCCGGCATCATGAAAAACCAACGTCGTGTTGTAATGTCAGCTCAAAAACATATCCTTCGTCTCCACGGCANTTACAGTGGGCCTAGAACAGAGCCTTGTGGTACTCAAGAGGTACCGTTGGAGGAGAACCTGAAGTTTGAAGCTTAAGTGAGTGGTTTCAGTGATAAATGAAGAACAAGACGAGTCGCCAGTATCTGGAGTGTTGATTTGATTCTTTCATGCATGTTTTATAAATCCTTTCATCTCCCGTGGAAACCATTCTCCCCCACTCAGCTCCTTCAGACTAGCCAGTAGCAATTAGCAAACACCTGGTGGACTCCGGACAAACCAGATCTTCTTATTGCGCCACACATATAAAAACACTCCAACTGGAAATTGTGTTGTTTTTTTTTTTTACTTTAGCAGAATATTGACAAAGTTTTTGTTTCCAATTCATCCAAGCAGCGATACGACCAACGATTTACATCCGGAGGATCAGACCTGTGGCTCCCTGCAGCGGCGCCTCCATCTGTGAAGCAGCTGATCTTTTCTAAACCGTCCGGCGTCGTAAACATTGTCTCTTTGTGTGTCCTGGATATTCATGAGTGAGCAGAATCACAGACAAGAAGTCTGAAGACATGAGCGGCGGTTAAAAACGGGGAGAGAGGACCTGACAGGACAGAGGCCAGGAGGCACTGACATTATGTCCTGAGACAGAACTCTGCAGAGCACGACTTGAGAGGAGATGAAAGGAGGAGAGGACAAAAACAGAAAGATGAGGGAAGGGAAGCTGACAAGGGACACCAAAAAAAAGGAAAAGATCCATCTGAGCCGACAGAAAGCAGGGGAGGAAGAAACGCAAGCAGCTTTGAATTCTCAAGGAGCCGAAGACATGGAGGGGGACGGACCCGACCCGACCCGCTGTCTGGTGGAGATACCAAGCAATCCCTCTGCAGTTCAGAGACCCAAACCAGCTCGGTTCGCTGGAAAGAGGAAGTAGGACACAAACTGCACTGTTTGACGGCTCATTCAAACCTTTTTAAAGGGCCAGCATCATGAAAAACCAAAGTCGTGCTGTAATGTCAGCTCAAAAACATATCCTTCGTCTCCACGGCAGCCATTCAGCTGGTTGGTCTTAGCTCCGCCTTCGAGACTTAGCTCCTCCCCCACTCAGCTCCTTCAGACTAGCCAGCAGCAATTAGCAAACACCCCGAACATCTGCTGAGCTCGTTAAAGGAGCTACTTCTCAATGCAACGCTGGTAAAAACGATAAAGGATTAACAGAGGAGTGATGTTATTATTTTAAAGAGACAGAGGCACAATTTCAAGGCGTTAAATCAAGTAAAATGTATTTTAAGTCAGTATTTTTATAGTTACTTGATTAAAGTGGCAAAATGTGCCAGGAAAACACATGATACTGCCCCTTTAATTTTACCACATGGAGGTGGAAGGGTGATGATTTGGGCTTTATTTGCCACAACCAGACCTTTTACCAAGTATTTATGGTTTAGTTTTCAGTGTAAATATCTTTGTGCACTTGAAATAAGGCAAAGCTCACTTAAAAATAACTTTTTAGCAAGACAAAGCAACTTGTTTTAAGTCAGAAATTCATTAATATTCACATAAAAAGTACAATTTCCACAGGCAGATTATTTCACTTTTAACATCGTAAAAATGTCAAATAATCTGCAAGTGGAGCTAGAACTGATTATATCAATATAAAGGAATTATTACTGCTGAAAAGTTATTTAGTCTTATTTCAAGCTTGTTGAGATATTTACTCTAAACTAGACCAAAAATACTTGGTAAATTTTTGTGTTTTTGCAGCAGCTGTTACTTTAAAACCATCACTGCTCCCAACAGATTCAATAAGTTTTTAAATCTCTGCTCTGAATTTAATTTTTTTTTAAATGTCTTGCGATTAGTCAAGATCTTATCCACAAAAATACATGAACATGTAGCACTTTTTTACAGTTACTCTACTTAGTTGCAGGTCTTTTATTTCTATATTTATCCATTTTCTTGTCACTTTGCTGTTTCTATTCTATTAATTCGACATTAATTTGGTGGCTTACATTTAAAAACGGCCAATTTTTAAAAGTTTATTGAATTATCGCTGAGGCAGGTCTTGACTGCAGCTCCACTGTGAAAACTTTAATTAACTGTTGCAACATTTCCATATGTGCGCTCTGAAAAAGACGGGAGCACGTTCTGTAACCGCCTCTGTGAGATTTCCCAGGTGTGCTCACCTTAATCTCTTTCTGATGTTCCCTTTTTAATACTTTGCTGAGCTCAGAATGTTAATTAGAGCTTAAAGCTTTTAATGACAATTTCCTAAAAGACGTCCTTCGTATTCCTGGGCTGCTGAACTTACAACATGTAACGAGTAAAATCGTTTTATTCAGCTTGACGGGATAAAACGATTCTGGTTTTATCCCATCAAAACCAGAACAATCTCAGTGAAAAAGTAAGCGCATCCTATTCTATGCTGTTGAGGAGAGGCGTACAAACTTTATGCAAAAAAAGGGTTAAAAAGCTAAAGTTGAAAAAGCTAAGCGGCCATATTGTTTTTCCAACTTAAAATGCAAAAAAATGTTGTGATTTTTGTTATTTTTATCTGCTCAGGAAAAAAAAATTATAAAACAAAAAAACATGGCGGACAGTTTCATAAGTTTTTAAAAAATATATTTTTTAAATTTATGTGGCCTGGGTTTTTTTTAACTAGTAACTAAAAATAAGAACTTTAAAAAAGAAAAAATATATGTTATTATTCTATTAACCAAATTAAATAGAATTGATTTGCTCCCATTTATTTTTAAATAAAAATATATTTCTTTATTTTTATAAAGAAATTCCTAAACAGTTATAGATTTTTTGTAATTTTTTTTATTTAAAGAAATGTACAAAAATAAAGACATTTTTCTTTTTAAAAGAAGAAATACTTTTTTTTCCTTCTAAAAATACTTTTAAAAGAAAAGTAGTTTTTTTTGTTTTACTTTTTAGTGTGAGTAAATTTTTTGGTTAAAGAAAAATTAAGATTAAATTAAATTTTTCACTGAAATGTATTTGAAAAAGAAAAAAACAACAGTTTTTGACAGAAAATCTTTGACGTCTGAAGCACTTTTCAGATGTTTTTATGTTCATTTCTGAGCTGGTTTCACCAGACAAAGCAGCTGAGTTTGTGGGAAATGTCAAAGCGATGCTCTTGGAAATGGAGATGACAAGCAGAAGTGGAGGCTTAGACACACTTTAGCCGCTGCAGACTGGAGCGTTTGGACGCCGCCAAAGGACAGCCTCAATAGAGCGGTGTTTTGTGCGCTGATGCCGGCTGGCAGAGCGGCGAGCCAAGCGGGCTGGCGCCGGCCTGGCCGTGGAGCTGTTGTGTGATATCACAGCAAAACAGACTGAGATTAGTCTGCCATGATCCACACAAGAGAAAAGAGGGACGGGAGCTTTCAAAGCTGATTTTTTTTTATTCTGCAGCTGAAAATGGGTTGGGAGGGAAGATTTTTATTCCTTTTTTTGTTACACACAAATAAACTTTGGTTTCGTCCCACTTGAACATAAAGTTCCCCTGTGTGCCGATTGTCTGATCATTTTTGATATTTTATTTATTTGTAGATGTAAATCATTATTTTCCAGCCTGCTCAGCACATATTTAGAACCTTTAATGGTCTCAAAGCGCTGTGTTAAAATGTCTCCCCACTTATGCATGCTAATGAGTTCGTTCCATACTGTGTGAGGATCCATATGTGGGGATTTAATAAATAGGATTAGCCTTTATGAATGAGGATGCTGCACCTCTGTAAACCCTGAGCGGCGGCCGAACATTAAAACGGTCACATGAGGCGAATAAAGCTACAGTCTTAAATCATACAGTGGTTTTTACAGTGTGCGCAGCATCCCGACAGGAAGCCGATTGTTTATTAGAGCAGGTCTCCTCTGTTTGTGCAGTCAGCAAATCTCATTCTGTCATTGTTCAACCTTTACCACAACATCTAAACAACGCAATAAATGAACCTAATTAGCTCCAGTACAAGGGGAACCCTGGTATTCACAGCTGCTTTTAAATGGCTAAAATTCAAAAATACTTGTGATTTCCTCTAAAAAGGCTCATAAATGTATTTTCTTAATAGTTCAAACAACAAATATACCTTCATTTTTTCCAGTTATTAAAGCTAGAAACTACTGAAATCTGTGTGTGCTGCTGGATTCAGACCTGGACCCACAGAGCCACATAAAGACGGTTACAAAGTCAGCCTTCTAAACCTATGAGAGGAGAAATAAATCATGATTAAAAATATTAATAATAAATTCATAATATGAAAAAAATGTAAATAAAATAATGAAATAAATGTTCAGAAAATACTGAAAAATGAGAATAAACTTTTGAATAAAAGGAAAGTATTTATTAAATTTGGGAATTAAATAAAAAAATATATAATGGTGACAATGTTAAATTAACACTACATAAAATATCCTTTTATGACACACTGTATAATGAAAAAAAGCTCTTTTTAAAGTTATTTGTGGATGCCATATCTAGTACATTAATTACTTTTTCAAGTAATTTATTTATAGATTGGCAGTTTTGGCAGGATTTGTCCTCCATATATCATCCTAAAACCTGGACACTAAACAAAAACAGAGACTTAAACACATTCACAGACATGAAAATATTTCACAAAATGGGTTTTATGATTGGATCCATGTAAAATATGTTTCTGTTTGTACCAACTACGTTTTTAATGTAAATAAATCCAAAGATTTTTTACTCAGAAACTGAGGCAGCAGCAAAATAAGTTGCCATAGTAAGTAAATAAGTCATAAAATTGTCAGGATCTGGTCTCTGTGTTAGGATTGGAACAAGAAAAAGAGTTGGGAAGAACGATCTTAATTATTTTCCCTAACGACTCCTTTGGATCAGTTCTTAATTAACAGGTTTTATTGTTTCAATAAAACCTGTTATTGATGTAGCAGATGTAGCAAAACCTTAGGAAAAATTAGCATCTGCTCTGTTTATGTCACAGAAATCAAAGTCCAATTTAGTCCTTAAAACTAAGGTTAAAACATTAACCTTGAGTTTATTTTAGGTTCATTCAGATTAAAGGATGAATTTATCATAATATTTCTGTTGTTTTACAGTTTGAGCAGAAATAAAATCAGCTGCATTGATTGAACAGCAACTTTTATTCTCATAATTTTTTTATGAGCCCAGATTTGTTTTTTATTGGTCTAGACTTGCTGCCCATTTGGACTTCATTGCTATTTTTGTGTGCAAATGCTAGAAAATAAAATATAAATTAGCATAAGCATATTTGCTGTTATCACCAGATGATGGCTTCAGCTTCTGGGATGAGCTAAAGTCATGTGTGCAGCTCTTACTACGCAGATGCTGAGCTGGGAGCCACGACTCCTGCAGTCTACACGGCAGCATCTGTGTTTGGTTTGCTCTGGACAACTTCGCGCCTGGAGAAAAGCTCAGCCTCCTGGGATGTGTGGCATTTAAGGAACATGGGAACTTTGCCTTTGTTTTTGTCCAGTTGGCTGACCAGGCTCACCTAAACTTCGCATTCTCCTCCAACTGCGGGACTTTTAGGTGTGGATTTCCACAAGGCTCAGTTCTGGGCCCACTATAGTTTCCATTTCACATTATTCTGCCCTCTTATCATGTTTCCTATCACAACTATGCTGATGACATCCGACTGTATCTGTACAGGTTGTCCAATGGTTCTCTTGAATTTTTAGTTGTTTCCATTACAAATATACGCAAAACTTAGTCAATTTTCCACTAATGTCAAAAATATAATAATACAGTTTTGCAACTTGAGGTGTTTCCATTTAAATAAGAAACACAATTAAAATTACATGTGAATAAGTTTGTTCATTTAATAAGTTATTTAAAAACTTTCAATGTCTAGAGGGAATACAGACCTTTTCTGACCTTTTCTGTTTCAGTGGCGAAACTTTAAACTGCAGCTGCGTCAGTGGGCCGTTGCTAGGTAACCACAGAATGAATGGTTGCTAGGTAACCACAGAATGAATGGTTGCTAGGTAACCACAGCCAGAAAGAGTCAGTTGATTCCACCAACCTAGCTTAACTTAGGCCTTGTTACTGATTTATTTTCAAGCTCTACTAAAGGATGAAAAAATACCCAGATTGTTCTGATAGCTCAGGAAAAAAAAGACTTTTATGAGAATTCAAAGACAAATTGATGAGTTTTTACTGAGATTATCATTTGTGGAAACAGCAGTACCTTGATGAAAGCGGTGGCCGCGGTTGTCCTACAGCATCTGGGTGTGAGAAAAGAGGCTTGTGGTGATCGATGCTCCTTCAGAGGCCTGGGGGCTTCTGGGACTGCAGCGGTGACCTCTGCAGAGGTCGCGGATGAGCAGCTCTGCCTTAAATGACTGAAGATCACTCGCCACGCCTCCTCTGACTTTCACAGTGGAGCTGAACTGTACCTGCCTGGTTGAGGTGGCAGGACAAGACGAGCATCAAAGGGATATTCCCTCTCCGTCATGTAAAGGATAAAAAGGGAAAACCCAAAAACTGACCAATCAGAGCAGAGTATCTAACCCTGTGACGCTGATCTGTAACCTCTAAATGAACAAACAGCGTTAAAGATAAGATGGCGTATTGTAGCCATTGTAGCCGGAAAACAGGAGGAGTAAATGTCTGCCAAAGCAAACTCAGATTTTTATGGATTAATCTCACATTTTCTAGAGAAAGGTGAAAATTTATGAGTTTGGAAGGTCAAACATTTGCTAGAAAGAGTTCAGAGTTTGACCCTTTTGACTTTTGGAAGTCTGAAATTTCCATGTCCTTTTGGAAATTTTTAACAATTTCGTAGCTCTGTGTCCTACCTCTGTCCCTTCCTTCTGTCCTCATTGTGTCCCAACTTCATCTGTTCTGAATCTTTCCTTCAGTTCTTTTGTCCTACTTCATTTCCTTCCTTCCTTTTGTTCTCTCCTTCACTGTGTCCTAGCTTCATCTGATCCTTGTCTCCTTTGTTCATTCCTCCATTTGCATCCTTCCTTCCTTCCCTCTGTTCTCACCCTTAGTGTCCTAATTCTCTTCCTTCCCTCATCCCTCCCTTTGTATCCTTACTCCCTCCTTGTGTCTTTCTTTCTTTGTGTCCTACCTGTTACTTCTTTCATTTCTTTCTTCCTCTTTGTGTCCTTCCTTCCTTCCCTCTGTTCTCACCTATTGTGTCCTAATTCTCTCCGTTTATTGTCTTTCCTTCCTTATTCCCTCCCTTCATTTTGTCCTTCTTTCATTCCTTTCCTCTGTTCTCTCCCTTCCTTGTGTCCTCCTTTCCTTGATTTTCCTTTATTGCTTCCTTCCTTGCATCCTAATTCTCTCCCTTCCTTCCTTTATTCCTTCCTTTGTTACCTCTGTTCTCACCCTTGTAGCTCTCTCCCTTCTCCCTTCCCTCCTCCCTCTCTTTGTATCTGATTGTATTTTTCCTCCTCCAGCAGCTGTTTCCTCATCACATCCACTCATCTCTCCCTCTGACATCATCATCCCTCCATCCTCCTCCCTCTCTCATTGACAGAAACTCTCTGATGTTTCTCCTCCTCCTCCCTGCAGGTGTTCCCTCCCCGTCCCGTTTCATTCACAGCGCAGTGCCGAGGATGACTCATCCTACGGTGAGGAAGACGTGAGCCGCTCTCAGTCCTTCCTCTGCTCCGTCTTCCAGGCAGCGATCCGTGGCTCGGTTCCGTCGGGCCCGGCGCTGACGGACAGCAGGGCTGAGCGGCTGCGACAAAAAGCAGCGCATGTTCCGTCTGCGGCCGACAGCAGGAAAACAAAAACACTGACGGGGGAATCTGGCAGCATCCAGAGATCCACCACAGCCTTTTACTCCTCTGTATGGACGGGACGTTTAGGTGGGACTGGAGGAGGAAACATTTCCATAAAATGTCAGAAATTTTGAGATTCATCTCAGAAATTTTCAAGAAAAACCAAGAAAATTCTTTAAGCTCGAAAAGTCATAAATTTCCAAAGAAAATTAGCATTTTGGGATCAATTTCACATATTTTCAAGAAAAAACGTCTGAGCTCCAAAAGTTTTTTGATTTTTTTTAGCTCAGGAAATTTCCAAGTGTTTTCCCTGAAAATATGTGAAATTAATCTAAAAAATTCTCAGTTTTCTCTTGCATATTTATCACTTTCTTGAAATTAGAATTTTCAAGAAAAAAGCAAGAAACTTAAAAAAGTTCTTATTTTCACGTTAAATATTTTCAAGAAAAACTTTTCTAAAGTTTTCCAACCTTGAAACAGTCTAAATTTCTATAAAAACTATGCAATTTTGAGGATAATTTCACATATTTTCAAAAAACCAAAAACAAAGATATTTTCTGAAGTTGAAAAGCTGTAAATTTATGTGAAAAAAATAAACAATTTTTAGATTAATTTCACGTATTTCAAAGAAAAAACTTGGAAATTATCTGAACTCCAAAAGTTGGAAATTTGCAACAACAAAAAAAGAAAAAAAAAACTTCAGAAATTTTTAGATTGATTTCAGAAATTTAAGTCAAAATTTTTAAACTTTTCAAACCCAGAAAATTGTAAAAAGTCAACTTATATTTTGTAAAAAGTCAACTTATATTTTAAATACGCTCTCGAGATGTGTTTGTTTTCTACACATGGCATAAGATTGATGTTTTTTTTTTTGCTAACAGTTAAAACACATTTAGGAAACGCATCTCCCCTGGAATATTGCTGCCATCACCATGTCCTAAGTGTTAGTTTTCTGTAACACTCAGTATTTTGAATTTGGTGTGAAACCAAAAAGACAGTTGATAAACCTCTGGAACCCTCTAAAATCGCAATATTAATAGTGATAATATTTATTTAGGGGGAACAAAGTGTAGGGAAATGGATACAAAAGCAACACTTTGCAACTTTTGAGAAAATTTCTGCCCTACTTTGCAGATTTCTGCGATCAGCTCATCTCTCCTCCCTCCCATCTTGTTGCTCCAACACAGGTGGGGAAAAAAGCTGCTCATAAAAATGGATTACCTGCCTTTTTAAATCTTATCTGAAATGCATTTCCTCGAGCCCAGATATCGGCTCTGCAGGAGAGACTCATAATGAACAGACGGAGCCTGTATACCGATTAAATACAGAATATATCTGCACAGACATAAATGGTACATGTGAAGACGGGAAAAACGAGGAAATTCTTCTACAATATTTTCCTTCTCAATTTTATTTTATTACCTGTCAAATAAATTCAGATAAAACAGATTATTCGATCCTTCCGTAAAAGCGGAACAAAATAAAAAAGATCAATAATGACGACTGTACTAAAAGCTAGTTGCTGTTTTGTTTTTTTTTATCTTGCAGAGTGATTGATTGTGTTTGTGTGTGAAATACCGAGGCGCAAAGCTCCTCGAGTCGCCATTGGTTGCTGTTTGCACACCAGCCAATCCAGAAGAGGCATTTATTTTCCTTGGCGCTGATTGGCTGAACCTCGTCCTCCAAAACGCGGAAATAAAGAAGACTGTAGCCGTTAGCTTCTGCGGTTACGGTTTCTACAAACACACTACGGTATATTTCGTGTTTGAACGATTAAAATCGTTTTTGAGGAAGTCTCTATTTCTCTTTTGTGGATTTCAGATGTTCGTGGACGGCTGTAGCCCCGAACACCATTAATACTAACGGTCCACTGTAGCTGTTTCCGGTATGTTTTCATCGCTCTCTCTTATTTTTTTATATTATTTTAGTTTGTTCACGGCCCAGTTTTAGTTAAGCTTCCGCATTTCAGGCTGTACTTTATATTTTTACCATGCTGTCAAGTAAAACGTCTGTTTTTAATTTAAAAAAAAATATATTCCGGAGGAAGTTAGTTATGCAGAACGACAGAGCGGCAGGGAGGAGGAGAGGAATAAATGGGGAGGGAAGGGGGAGATTTTTGAAATAATTTCACAGCGCAAACAAACAGCGATTATCAGCTGTTCCATTAAACTAAGTGCAGGAATAAATTCGTGTTCTCTGCTGGAGGATCGCTCATTTTCCCGCTCTCCCACAGCCGGAGCGCCGCCTCGCAGAGAGGGAGGAAGGAGGATAATCACGGAGTGAAGTGGATGTCGGCAGGTTAGCGTGGAGGAAGAGAAGACGACTTGAAAAGTCTGTGGTGGGAAAAATGCATAAACAAAGGAGGCGTCCGCCATCTTTAATGAGGCGTTAAAAGTATGGGTGGAAAACGATGAAATGGAAACATTTTAATTAGACAACATCTGGAGTTTTAAGAGACACTCGAGTGTACGAGCAATACCCCATCCAGATGGATTCTCATAAGGAATATTAATTTATTAATTTTCTTTACCTGCATGAGCCTCACATCCCAGAAAAATGGAGACAGAAAATGGAGGTTTTGTTCCTGCCAGTGGTTGGGAAAGTATTTAGATGTGTA
>NW_006800430.1:351282-372465 GCF_000485575.1 Poecilia formosa | reverse complement strand
TAGACGCTCTTTGAGAAAGCCAGTTGCTGGCCTGTGCTTTCTCCCCTGGGTAAACCACTTGTCCTTATCACTTTAAGAAAAATAAAATGTTAAATGTTTGATGTAATGTCTTTCATCAAACCCAGAACACTAAGCTCAAACGGCATAGTTGCGTAGTTACAATGACGTTCAGTACCAACTGTTGTTTAATTACTTGTGTCAGCTCATTGAGTCAGTTCATTGTCGTACTGCGCTAACTTTTTAATACCTACAGCTACAGGTTTCATTTGTTAGCGGGATTGCTCTATGTCAGTAACGCGGTGATGGATGTAAACGATAACATGCAGTGTGTCTGTATAAGTTACAATAACTCAGCCAATGCATGCTGGAGAAAAGAACACATCTGTGGCTCATTTACTCAATTATTCTCCTTTTCAGGGCTTTTATGCATAGACCTCACAAGCAACAGTCAAAATTTTTTATTGTTTCATTGAACGACACTAAAAGCTTCAGAAAGTGTGTATCTGAAAGAAATGTTGTCCGCTTCTTCTAACCTTGAACCGTTGGGTGTAAATCCCTCACAGTCTTGTGGGGAGCTGTTGATCAGATGACAGGTGAGTGGAAGGATGGCGGCGGCGTGCTCCAGAATTAATAACGGCTTAGATGGTGACTGCTCGGCATTTACACTTCCTGTTGTGAGAATTTTGACTCATCCGCTCACTGTGACTCACTGCACTTGCATATTTCTGCCTGCATGTGTGAGGAAATTAATTCCTTTCCACGACTAAGGCCCCCTGCTTACTGTAAGATTATACTGTGTGTCAGTCAAGAAATCGAACCAAATTACAACCTTTCTTCCTTTTGTTTACTTTTGAATTTATATTGTTGGTTATTTTAGCTTAAAAATAAAACCAAAGATTAACCCAATCGTCACTACCTGGGGAGCCTGAGGCTACTGGTATGTGCAGTTTCCAGGAACTAGCCAGTGCTCCCAAATGACCTGTTAAATTTCTATGAAGTCTGAAAAACATCACATATCTGTTTCCCCTTGGCTCATTTACATTCATCATGGAAGTTTGAACCCAAATGGAGAAAATGAAAAATGTACTTAAAAAGATCACAGGAATAATAATTTCAAATCTTTCCTTTTGGGTGTGCATGTCACACTTACCTCTGACTGATCAGACTTGAGACATTGAGGATTCATTTTCAGTTACATTTAACATTCAAACTGTACCCTGTTTGTGTTTTATGCAAATAATGGTTTCTGGAAACATATTTTAAGAAAACCTGCTGTCTGTGTCTGATTGTTCGTCTCCCATAAATATTGATTTGGCCGGATTCCCAGCCCTCTATTCCAATCTGAATCAGCGGCTGACTCAGATTATTGCCTAAGAAGGAGAGGCAAAATTTTATCTGGTCTCATGTTACTTTATAAGAGCAGTTCTACCGGCTCTGTTGCAGCTGTAGTTTTACATTGTTTTTGTGCTCAAATTGATAAGCAAACACAAACTGCGTTTCCATTACCAAAGTGTGAAAAACTTTGTTGATATTCTGTTAATGTCAGGAAAGAATGCAATTTTGCAATTGCGTTGTTTCCTTTAAATAAGAAACAATTAAAATTTTCTGTGAATAAGTTGATTCATGAAATAAGTCATTAAAAAACTTACCGCGACGTCGTATGTAGTTGCGCCAATTGAGGGGGGAAAAAAAACTGTTTTATGTGGCTAAAAGTTTGCTTGGTGTAAAGAGGAGCTAACGGGCTAACAAACATCAAGCTAAGGACAAACAAATACAAAAAATAGAAAAAAAACCTGATGCTACATTGTGAAAAACGAAGACTAATGGAACTAAAATGTCCTTCATAAAAGAAACTTTGACTCTTGTAACATTTCTTGTCTATAAAGTCACAAGAAATTGATCAGGAGTTCCACTCACTGTTATGGACAAAAGGACTCTTTGTCTTTTCTCTATCCGTTTTATCTGCTCACATGGCTGCATGCTGACATAACCGTAACATTTAAGACTGGCGACAGTCACACATTTAAACTAAGGCAGGCCAACACCTTGGGAGAGGGAGCAGAATGAGGAGAAAATAAAGCTGAACTTGAGCTACAATCGTTGCCTCACTTGGTTTCACCCTAAGGTGAGCTGAGTGGAGCCCAGCGCTGGACAGTGAACGTCACTCTGTATCTGTTACATTTGGATGATGTGTAACATTTTATCATTTTTGGCATTAAAGCCTGTTTTATATTTAACCAGATCTCATTTTTTCTCAAAGTATTGTTAGTTGGGTCCTGAAACTGGTAAACGGACCTGGCTGGTGCACAGAGGGGGAAAATGGATGAACTACAGCAACTCTGACATCAAGAGTTGAAGTTCACAGCAACTTTGTGTTGTGATATGGTGCATAATACACCTCAGCGCCCCCTAGAGGAATGTGATTAGGCGTGACGAGTGTTTACAGCAAATATATATGTTTTCTCCTTTAGCATAATAGATAGACGCACACTGCTTGGGAAGAACACCACAGTTTCAGCATTTCGTCTTCAAAAATAATTACCTCCACTTTATTCGAAACATTTTCATTTCAATCACAAAACAGTTTTTTTCCCCTCTTAACATTTCTATATTTTTCTTGAAACAATTAAATATTTTCCATCAAGATTTCAATTTTTGAAATTGGTTTTAAAGCCTAGAAAATTTACAAAAGCAATAAAATGTCCATGTTTTTGATTAACCTAATCTGGCCGGAGCTCCTGCCACACACACATTGCAAAGCCATGATGCAGAAATCCTTCTTCCAAAGTGTTGCTTATGTAAGAAACATGCGAACGTACCGTACTGTGGGAAGTCGTCCCCACTTCCCCTTCAGGATTACCCATGGCTCCCAGCTGAAGAACGTCTGTCTGTTCCCGTCTCATATTCTCCTCTGACCCTGATTTAAATCGATACCCATCACATATTTCTCTGATATGTCTGTATGTCTCTCTATATGGCTCTGATCTGTCGTATCGGTTCACTTGTCGGGTTTCCAACAGTGTCATCGATTATACATCACCCACTTAAATATGTGGTAATGTGACCTGTTAAGTGGAATGTTTTGTTTTTCTTCTCCCACAAATTGATTTAATTTTACATTTTCAAAAAAAAAAATCTTAATTCACAAAAGCAAAATCTCAACAATTTAAGGTTTAAGTTGCATCCTTTCTTCATTTGCCTGTTTTTGTGTCGACAAGCGCTTTGTAAGTGGAGGCAATATGAAGGTTTCGTGAAGCACGCGACTGAAACGCAGAGGAGAAGAGACACAACAATACGCTGAAGGCGGAACCGATTCCCACGGCCCTCCAGCATGTAACCGTCCTTCAGATTATCATCCGTCAGAATCCAGCCGCAGGAACAACCGTCTCCTGGCTGCCCTTTTTTTTTACATTTGAAATATGACAGAGATGGGTCAGGATTTTTTAAAACGAGCTTCTGTTGAACGGCGGTGGCGTTACAAGGCCTGCTTATAATTTGAAGTGGTTTTTGTAATTTATTTTTTGACAAAACTAACAAATTCAATATAATCTGAGCAGAATGAGTCAAAATGGAATTTATTTCTGTCCTAGGGGGAAACTGCTTATTTGTTGACAAGCTATTCCGTCCAAGGTGTTAAAAATTAGTAATATTTGCTAATCTGAGCAATATTAAAATTATGAAAAATATATATGTGTGATATGTAATTTAAACTTGACTAAATAAATTGAATATTAATAATTGGTAAATAAATTTATTTGCAACGGTCAAAGAAATCGATTACTACAAGCAGGAGCAACTGCAACAGGCTGCATACACGTTGGCGCATGCGCCCTCCTTTTTCTTTTTTTTTTTAGAAATAAAAATAATTATATAAACGATCATTTTTTAGCTCCAATATGATTATAAATTTGTAATTTTCTCTTTATAGTCTACGAACCTGGGCGATTGGGGAGATAAGTCTAGAGTTGCGGTGATAAAAGAGTGCATCAACTTCTCACAAATCTTCTAAGGATACATGATATGTTTAGGGAAAATGTAAATTATTTTAGCAACATTTGCTAGTAAACCATTTTACTATAGTGCTCAACTGTTTAGTTGTGTGTTGTAGTTGAACGCCGTTTGAGAAAAATCATATTAAACCAGTTTAAGATATTAAAACTGGCGTCTACATAAGATCTTGATTTTTTTTTTTCTGCATCGTGGCTCAGACTGAACGTAAAGACACATCAAAGCAGTTCAGAGCTGACACATTTTATTCCCAATATATTATGCATAACATCATCTGAGGGTCCCAACTCTGCTTCCTGCTGAAAAACTACACTAATTGGCTGTAGGAATCAAAGGTAACATTTTAAGCTCATTTCATCATTTTTCATGCCCATATTTTTAACATTAATTAAAAAAAATCTTAACACAAATTGAAGCGTCACGATGCTTCTGCCTGTTTTTTTTTTTGTTTTTTTTTTGTGGTGTTCTGAAGAGTTAATGAAAAGAACATTTGTTCTGGTTTGGAAAATAGATTTTTAGAGATTCAAGTAAAATTTTAACTATTTCTGTTTGGCCAAAGTCCCAGTAGGATTCCACACATTTCACATGGCAGAACCTGTATGGATATCTAATCCATAAAGCCTTCTTAAAAACATTAGCACCTCAAATTGATCTGTCAAGCAGATTACAAGAACACAAGCTGGGTTTCCATGAACCATAAAATTGTGCAAATTGAAGCTACAAGAATAAATTTGCTGAACGGAGACGCTCCAATTTTGAAAAAACTCTTCTTTTTTTTTTGTTTGTTTTTTTTTGGTCACTAATATGAGTTTTTCAGCCGTAGTAAAAAAACTGTAATGGAAATTTTTATTTATTTTTTCAGATCACACGTTGCGGGATCAATATCTGTATGTTACTACTGGTGCAAACCACAAAGATAATCATAGGAAGTGGTAGAAAGATGGTTTTTTTTTTTTGTTTTTTTTGCTTGCTTTGTTTTTGTTTTTTTTTGGACAATGTACTTATTCTTGGCTTCACCAGAGCTATCACAGCATCACACAGTTCATATGACTCAATGCAATGGTGCATAAGTTGAGCCCGATAAGTCACGTGACGTCCAATCCAGTAATGTTTACCTCCACCCATTTCTTTTAGGTTTACAACTTGGACTTTAGCAAATTGTTAGATGTTTAAACTTGATTGAAAAAATATTTATGAATATCTAAAAAGTTACCAAATGACATCTTCTGTGTCTCAACTATTCTTTTTGCTAACATTGACATCAAGCATGTCTTTTTTTTCCATACCCGTGTTGGCGCCCTGGCAGGTGTTTATGGAAGTTGAGAGGCTGATGGTGAATTCACGTTACAATCTCCCTGAGCTCCTCCTGCACGCTCCTAAAACTGATATCCAGTCACTGTGGTCAGTCCGTCTGTCCTCTTTTCCTTATCGCGCCCTTCCACCTTACAGATTTCCCTCAGATCTCGGCCACAGTCTGTCTCGTCTCTGGTCTCTGTCCCACTTTTCTCCTCGCACACCGTCTTTACTTTGGAAAGTCATTAGGCTGTTTTCTTCCCTCGCATGTGTGTGGGCCAGATTAGGCAGAATTAGTTTCTGGTGGGCTTAAGGCCTTATGTATGAATCATTCTGTTTTTATTTTATTTATTTTTTTGCTAGTCACAATTATGTCTTTTTTTGTTTCTGGTCCAAATGCAATACTTCTATAATTTTAAAGCTTGAATGTCTCATAGAAGATGCCTTCTTTTTTCTGTCATCATTTATGTTCTCAAATCAGGTGATGACTCAAAATTGAAAACCACTTTTGCAGATTTCTGTCCATAAAGACTACATGTACACTTTGTTTACAAAGCATTTTAAAGGCTTATGTAGACAGGAATTTTTCTAACAAGGTTTTGCAATAAAAGCTTTATAAATGTCATTGCTGGAATGGATTTACATATAAGTTTGAGTTTTGTATGATGACATATTAGGGCCGTTGTAGATAGAAGCAGGAAGGAGTAAATTCCCAATAAAAAACTCAGAGCTTGAAAAGGTGACCATTTGCTAGAAAATACTTAAATTTTGAGATGAATCTCAGAAATTTTCTGAGAAAAAAATAATTTGAGTTTCAGAAGTAAAATTTTTAAACTTTTTTTTTTACTCTTTAAAAGTCGAAATTTTTCAAGCTCTGAAACTCAGTCTTTTTTCTTTATTAGAAAATTTCTGTGATCTCAAAGCTTATCCATTTTTTTTTCTCACAAGTCTTTGACTTTTGAAGCTCAAGAAAATTTCTTGTTTTTCTACAGTTTCTGAGATTAATCTAAAAGTGTTTTGCAGAACTTTACTCCTCTTCTTTTCTATATGCAATGGCCCTGATACGCCAATGTGGTTTTGTCACTTTTAGACTGAGCAGATGTTAAAACTGAACCCAAACAGTTATCGTTTACACATTCCCAGGAGGAAACTGGAGGAAGGAATCCAGAGGGACCGTCAGAGATGCAGGAGGTGACGAGGAATTGGAACCAGGAAGAGGTGATCGACCAGGAACCGACTGACACAAGGTGAGTTTTAAGGTCGTTGTTACCTGAAGCTTACCGTTTGCAGTGATGGAATCATCTGGTGCTCCTCTAAATGCTGCACCTAATTGCCGCTGGATGGAATCCAGCTGGAATCAAACCTGCCAATTTAAGTTGCATGTTGCAAGTTGCATTTGACTGATAATTTCTTTCTTCAACCAGTTTGACTGAGCATGAGCTGTTTTCCAAAGAATTTGCTAAAAAATAAATAAATAAATTCACTGTTGTATCCAGCAACAAATTATCCACATATTTTGCCAGCTGTCTTGCAAATATATGAAGGGACACCAACGTTTGCAGAACAAGTTGGGTAATCACATTAATAAGCAGTGAGAAGAGGGGTTAAGTTGAGCCATATCTGTTCGTTTCTCGTGCGATCTGCTCACACTTAGATGGCGCTAATCGCGCGTGAACGGTTTCCTGATTCGGCTCCCCCTCGGCGTTGCCGATTAGTGCTGCATATTAAAAAGTTTGTTACATTTTCTTAATTAAACTATTGCAAAGAAGTCGCCAGTCTCAGACGGACTTGCTTCCAGTTCAATGAAAACCATGCACTCAGACATGCTTAGTCACACTTGGCGTGTCCTCATGTGAAGTCTTCAATTATCTTCTAAAAAAACTTCTCATTAGGGCACTGGCGGTAAGAGCGTGGAGCTAAAATGTTGCTAATTGTTGACTTATTAAATATGAGCATTAGCATGCTGCCACATGTCTCGGTGTGTTTGTGTCAGCGTTGTTAGCGGCGTGTGTTTTGTGATTCATCGCCTCCCGTCCTTTACGCTGACCGCTGCACATATCCTCCCCCTGCCCTCCCTGGGTGGCCCTTCCAAATGCCATCTGTCAGTCAAGCTGTATTACATCGTGCCCTTCAGGTGGCTCAACGGGGGCCTTTCAACACATGTCTGTGTTGTGTAAACATGCGATGGTGAGAGGAGAGTTATTAACCTCTTCCCTTTAGCACAAGTGCTGACTCGGGCGGCGGTGGTAATGATTCCGCAGGACACAAACCGAAAGGCGTACAAGAGGTCAGGCGGTCCAGACGCCGAGTTAAAACACTGACTGTGTCCACCACCTGGTACCTCAGGGAAATGTCAGCAGTGTTATGTCATTTTGGGTTTGCTCAGAACATCAGCTAGAGGTAAGGTGACTGTCTTTATGTGTTCATTCCTGGCACCAAATGAAAAGGTTACAAAAAAAAAATTAGGACAAAAATATATTTTGGGTTACAGGGGGAAAAATTTTAATCTTATGTTTTCTCCCTTCTGCTTTGGTTTATATACAATTATGCAAAGAGATGAGGAAATTCTGTTTTATAATCTTAAATGGAAAATGTACAGAAGATGCATATTTAGTATTTGGTATGCAAGTTAGCTAAATAATGGATAATTGGATTTCAGCCACTAGATGGCAGCTAATTACTTCCAACTTGATCCTTGGTATGTGCTGAATATGCATCAAACGTCGGAAGTTGTGTGTTTGAAGCAGAACGAAAACACAGGTTAGGACTAAGGAGAAATTACAGGCTAGAAACAACGGAAGAGACCAGTAGCGAACTATGGAAACCAGTGAGCTTAAATGCACAGGACGTGTAATCAATAATCAGGGGAATGTTAAACATCTACGAGAGATGACTGAGCAGGGGAACTGAGGGAACGAGGCTGACTACCACTGAAAACACAAAGGGAGGTTAAAACTAGTCTAACAGTAGAGAATTAACTAAAATGCACAACTAGAACCCAAAAACAAGAAACTAAGCACAAATGAATGAACTGAAAAGGAAAAACTTAATCATATCAGAAAACAAACATGTAAAAACCAAACAACTGACATTAGTGCTACTCATACACCACTTTGGCTGTGGAGTGGTTTGATGCAAATTTGTGACAATAGTCCACAAGGAAATGTCCCTCTGGTTATTAAACCTAACATCAGTGTAGAGAAAAAAATCTGTAAATTCAGATCCACCAAGGTTTTCTGTTAGATATTTGACTTAAAGTTAAACACACCAATGTAAGTTCCTTTATTGTATACCTAAATTTCTTTGACATAGGTCCCATCAACGCCATGCCAAAAAACTCACAGCTTGTGACACTTAATACTTGCTCACACACAGCATGTTCCACAAACAGAAATCTGAGAATACTGTAGTTGCAAAACAAAGTCGCTGACATCAGTCTGGTGAAAGGTTGCAAAACCCAAATCCAAAACCTTTGGGAACCCAGTGAACCAACGTTGGGGCTATTTTCCACAAAAGGAGAAGCGTTGAAAGATCTGAACCTTCACAGAAGTCGCCGTCCTATAAGAATTACTCAAAGAGTGTAATTGTTAGCAATTTACACAATTACACAGTCAAGGGAAAAGCATCTACCAACATTTTGACATTTTGCTGCCTCTGGTGTTAAATGTGCAGCGAATAAGAAAAGCACTGGTAAAACGAGACTATTGAACTTGTATCCCATCTGCTCCTCAGCCTGCTGATGGAGAACACCATCTGTGTTCCAGCACTAGCAGTGTTAGCTCCCACAAATAAACATCTGGTTTGTTTACCGCTGCCTGCAGGGTATACTGTACTACAGCGTGACGAGCGCAAATGCAACTAGGTCAAGAACGCCAAATGCTTGGCTGAGTGGGGGACAGTGGCGACAACGAAGTGAGGAGAAGTGAAGAAGGGGAAAAAGAGTGATCTGGAGGAGAGCAAGAGCAGCACTTCAAAGTGAAGGAACGGATGAGTGATGGTGAACACGATAATTAGGAAGAACCGTGAACAGATCTGCCTGTGGGGAGCAAGGAAAGAGTTGCATGTGCAGTGCTGCACATTTGCTTTCAAATTAAATCTGATTCCGTGTTTGTATTTCACTTTACATATTTCTCACACCAAGCTACATGTATGTGTGTTTTTATTTATTTTAAATAAATAATCTTGACGATCTAAATGCACACGTTCATTCCTTCTGTTTTTTTCCTCCACATCTACTTGAACTCAAGTGGGTTTCAAAAGAAATATATATACACAAATGCAGCTGAAGTCAATACGGCTGCCACAGTTGTGACAAAAATGTGAGTCAGGCTGGAAGCACACAGTTTTTAATGATGCCAAGCATATCTTGAAAAGCCTTTTATCTTGGTCCAAACATGAAGAAATTAAGCATATTTTGTGAAATGTCAACTTCTGTTATGAATATAAACATTTCCTGTTTTTGTTCCTGTTATGCTCCGATACAGCTCCAGGTTAATTTGCATATTTTGATCCTTGTCGTGTACCCATTAGTTGCTTTCTCATCCATACCAGCTTCTACATAAGAACTTATTTATTATATATATTTATTTTTTTCTCATCACAAAGTGTTTTATTTAAAAAAAAAGATTTTTTTCAAGGCGTTATCCACCTTATTCCTACAACCCATTATGCTGTGCGTTAATTCTTCCTGCATCTTCAGGACCGGTATTTGTTTTTACATGGAAACAGCGCTAACGCAGCAAATACGGATTAAAACATGTAGAAGTATCAACTTTCATACTTTAGGTGGGTTGATATAATCACAAACTACGTTTACACAAACCGCTGCCTGCAAAGACGTTTTGACGGCAAGACGCCTCGAGGTATCTGTAGTTGTCATGCCAGGCCACTAGATGGTGCTGTAGTTTCTGTGCAAATGGAGCCAAAGTTAAGCCTTCAACTCTGAAATGTACTTTTACTGCTTTGAGAACCTTTTCCAGCACCTTTCCCAGCCACATTGCCCTGAAAATTCTACTCTTTTCTCATCTCAGGTGCTAATTTTGAAGAGAGAAGAGTCAAACCTGGTAAAAATCTGGGAGGGAGACCAGCTACGTGTCCCTACAGACGACAGAGGAGGCTGTGACGCAGGAGAATGCTTTCTCTGAGGTACGAAGTAGCTAGTTACATTTACAGTAACTTTTTTGGGGAAAAAAAAACTGTTTCTAGGAGTAGTTTTACTAGACCATACTTTCACTTGAATAATGTTATTGTAAATGATCAGTACTCTGATTTGAGCTAATTTCTGGATATTCTACTGACTGTATGCAACTTCACTGAATGAAGAGCAAAATGTGTTCTGTTATTTTCTGTCTGCTGGAAATCAAATTAACATGCACCAAATACTACATATTTTAGCTTAATATTACCTACTGTAAGTATTACATACATATATTTTACACTGAGGAACATTTATTTGGAAAAATATTTTTTCTTGCATTTATGTTGTATTTTTTAATGCTAGTCTTTTAAAATTCTAGGATTAGCACATAACTTTACAATTTATCTATATAACAGACATATATATTTGATCAGACGTTATATTTAGTTAATACTTTAGTAGCATTTTTAAAAATAGTTTTCCACTGTTGAGTAATTTCTTGAATGGTGACATTTCACTTGAGTAAAAATTAGGGCCCAGACTTTAACATGTTAATTTCAACTAGTTACATTAATTTTAACACATTAAATGTTTTAATGTAATCAATTGCAGTTTAAATTTTTTTTTTTTTGCAATCAAAACTGTTGTATTTTGCATGTTTCTTTGTAACTCTGATGCACTGACATCCATAAACAAATGCAATGACTCCTAACTTTTTTTTAAACTACAAACTGAGTTTTTTTTTTTTTCCCTCTTTCTAAGTTCCCTTGGACATTATTAGCATGTAATTTATTTAGTCACTGGGTATTGGATTAAACTTTAGATGAAAAATGACTGGCAATAATAAATGTTAATGAGCTAATCCAGGAAGTTTAATTAATAAAACAAAAACCCATTTAATGTTGGATGGATCCGACATACATTAATCACGATCTAATGTTAAGGGGCTATTTTCGCTCTCGTGTGATCATTTTTTCTAAGATCATCTCCAGCTTTTCCCAAGGCAATGATCCTCTTTTTTCATTTTATGTAGCAAAAGTGAAATAAAACACAACATACAAGCTCCTGTAAAGAAATATACAAATGACTCTGCAGTTGGGCTTAGATGAGACAAAACCAAAAAAAAAAAAAAAACAGAAGAAATTCTGTTGTTATTGCCAACAGATTTAGACGACTTTAGACCACCCAAACTCTTTTCAGAGTTAATGTGACAGAATTAAAAGCTGAGGAGAAAATTCTAACATTTTGGACTAGAAACAAGGGGTAACAGAAAAACTGGCTGGATTACACAAAGTTTCTTTGCTGCTTTTTTTTAAGCTTTGAGACTCTTTATTCCACAGAATATGTACAGAATGTGGAAATACCCTCTTTGCGATGCTAACTGTGCTATTGATTTACATCTAAAAATGATCTCTATCATAAGTTTTTGGCTTTGTTTGAGTAAAATTGTGAAGTCTAAATGCATTTTTGAACTCCTTAGGTCAAGGTATGATGTGTTGCTTTTTGATTTGTCATCTATTTCAGTGGTTTCTTGAGTCTAAAGCCTGTGAAAGTGAACAAAACTCTTCAGAAAGAGTGGTACATCATCGTAAATTCAGAATTGAACAAAGTGGGGAATCATATTTTAACGTACAGCTTTATCCATTACTAAATGAGATCATTTGAAAAATCTGTCTTGTATTTAGCCAAATTGTCGGATATTAAAATTAGTTTATTTTTGGTCCCCGTTACCTTAATGTATTCTGTTTCTGCAACAGAGTGAAGGTTTAAAGCTTTCAGCTCTCTTCAGATCAAAATTCACTGACTTATTGTCATCTTCCAATAATAATGTGATGTTGGCTTGGAGTTAAATGAATAAGACTCCTGTAGTGTTTTGCTGCAGCTCTCCAAAGAAAAGTTAGAGAAAACCCAATCTAAGCCATTGTCAGACTTTGTCATGCCTGTGGTGTTTGGGTGAAACATTTAAAGTGCTGCTCTATAAAGCTACCATTTAGGCCCTCTAGGCCCTGCAGGCTGTCGGGTTATACAAGTATTGATTTACTGAGTGGCAAGGAGCTGCACAAAAGCTCCACGGAGCATTGGACAATACATCCCAAAAATGCTCCGTGTTGCTATACTGCTTCTGATTCAGCCATATATCATCCTGACATTTTATTTTTCTAAGCCGTTACCAAAATGTTCATTCCTTACACTTCTGCACTTTTGTTGTGAAAATTACTTTCTGAATAGGTCTGTACCTAACCATGAAAAACGTCTGGTCCTTCCACTTGATGCTCTGCTCAATTTGAGAAATTTTTTATTAATTTTTTTTTTTTTTTGCCTCAAACGACACCTTGCTTACTCTGTTTGTCCTAATCCCTATTCAAATATTATTATTTTGGGGTGCTGTGGTGGCGCAGGGGCAAAGCACAGCCCACGCACAGAGACCCCAGTCCCCATGCTGGTGGTCACAGGCCCGATTCCCGGCCTGGCGACATTTGCCGCATGTCTTCCCCCTCCCTTACAACTCTCCTTCCTGTCAAACCAGATAAAGGCCACTAGAGCCAACAAAACCTTTAAAAAAAGGGATTATTTTAACAAATGAACTGTTTTACTTGCATCTCAAACATAAAATTCAATATAAATGTTGATAAACATTGTGCTTTAGAAAAAGAAAAATGTAAATGGCCTGAACTTGTGTAGCACTTGATCAAGTCAGAGGACTCTAAAATCCAAAGCTTGCACTACATGTCAGTCATTCAGCCATTCATACACACATTCTCACACTGATGGTAGGAAGCTATGTTGTAGCCACAGCTACCCTGAGGCAGCCTGACAGAAGCAAGGATGCTTTTCAACTGGCGCCACCTTCTGGTGGCCACCTGTCTTGGGGTTTCTTGCACCAAGACTCGACTAAAACTGACTAAAACCCTAACTAGGCTAGTGTGCGCAAGTGATTGGATTGGCAGCAGACTGCGTTCCTTGATTGGCCCATGGATTTACAACCACCATTTTCATTCCACTCCAAGACCATAATAATAGATGAGCTGCAAATCAATAATTCTATGGTCAAACTTTGAGGTTCAAACCTTTCCATCATACAGCGTCAACTGGATGGGGCAACCTGCACTGAACATATCTATTGAGAGATTTCAGACAAACTTTCCACCCAAGTCCACACGCTCAAAATGACATTAGAGCGTCGACCATGCTCATTGGTTCGCCCATGTACCTGCCTGTGTTCACGTCCACACAGTGAGGAACACACTGCCAACGGAGATGCACCTAATTTAGCTAGAACCAAACCAGACACTAACCGGGTAGAGTGAGACTTGACAGTGGAGAAGAGGCTTTAGTTCTTCTGTTCTGGGGTCTTTTGGCGTAAAGTTTGCATGCACAAGTTCTCTCTAAGTAATCTGGTTTCTAAGTAATCTGCCCACAGTCCAAAAACATGACCATTATGCTGATTTGTCTGTCTAAATTTACCTTGGCTGTGTGTGTGTGTTTCCTAAGAAAAATAGTCTTAGGATCATTATTGGCATATTTATTAACCTTATGAACACCGATGAGCCTTGTAGGGATCAAAGCCTGCTCCCAACACCGTTAATCCCATAGATTAGGATTAAGGGTTAGAGTTAGATATGAATTAAGTTTTGGTTAAGGTTAGAAATAGACTATTAATGGTTCGGTAAAATGTCTGGGATAGGCATAAATACAGTTACTTAAATAAATGGAGGTCCTAATACAAGTAGAAATACAAACTTGTGCGTGTGCCTGGTTGCATATTCTCTGTAGCTTCCTTTCCATTGCAAATGTGTACAAAACTTTGATATTCCACTAATTTTGGAAAAACACAATTTTGTAATTGCGTTGTTTCTGTTAACTAAGAAACACAATTAAAATCATATGTGAATTTGTTTGTTAATGCAGTAAGTCAATAAAAACACGCCACACCATGATCCTCCAACGACTTCCTGTCACCGTCTTCCTCATGGTTTGCTGCAGTAGCAACATCCAGTTGTTGATCATGTGACTCGTGTGAGGAGAGCAAATTGTTTTCATTGCACTTTTGTGAAATAAACCAATTTTGATATGGTTTAAAAAAACATACCTCATCCTGGCGCAACAACTTTTTATTGGAAAACAAGATTTTTTATTTCTTTCAAAATTGGAATGTTTCAATTAAGCAAATTTATTTTTGAAATGTCAAATTGTGTTGCGCCGTAATGGGTTGGCGACCCGTCCAGCACGTACCCTAGAACTCTGCCTCTTGCCTGATGACCGCTGCAGTGGCTGTGTGGCACAGGTCCAAATGGAAACGGACAAGACTTGTCACAGAAATGAAAAGTTAAAGCGTGGAAAACTGCAGGCTTCATCTGCAGAGGCAGAGCAGTGGCAGTGATTCATCTCCGTCTCTTAGTCCTTCAAGTTGTTTCAGGACTGCCTGCAGGCCTTGGGTGGTCTTTTTTTCCCCTCTGCCTTTTTCCCTGACACATTTCTGGAACATAACATGGATGTCAGTGTTGGAGCTTTTTAGCTCCCTCAGACATTTTCTGCTTGTGTCTTGATCTGTGAACGATGGCAAAGAGAAAGGCCTTTACCTTGCTGTGAATTTTCATCTGCTTTTCACATGTCAGATGAACTTTCTGCTTGGGTACAATTTTAACTTAACCAGAAAGCATGTTAATTTTTTTAGCTGTGCATATGACAACTGAACGTATCTTATCTACATTTTCTTTTCTAATTTAAATTGTCAATGATTTTTCCCCCTTGTATTTCATTTGTTTAATCTTGTTTAATTTATTCATGTTTTTGACCTCCGTTTTTAAACTCTACCTTTTTCTGTAAAGCACTTTGATTTGTGCTATACAAATACATTTGCCTAAGATGGAAGCAGACATTTAGAAAATTGAGCCTTAAGCACTAGCATATGTAACTGTTAAAAAAAACAACATATTAATCTCTTGCACAGGACTTTAGACTCAAAGTAAGCCTTTCTACATTATTTCCTGCCATTTCCAGGTATTACAGTTCAAAATAAAATGGTTACAATGGGACAGTGGTAACTTTTTGAAAGCAGTTGTGCGCTTTTTTTTCTGCTTTTTCATGAAATGCTTTTAAGGTAGAGTTCTTTTATATGACAGAAATGCCCTTAATTGGAGGCTTTTGAAGCTTTTCTAAACTCTGATAACACTTACTGTATGCTGCAGGTAAAGTAATGACAATGGAGCCCCACTTAAAGGAAAAGTGTTTGGTTTTGATCTACACCTGGTACACTGGTAGATCTGGCACCGTCTCAGCCACGACATTTTTGAAACGCATAGAGCAACATGCTTTATGTACAACCTGCTTCAAATTTGTATCAGTTTGGCGATGGTTGTTTTGGTGACCACTGACATTTGCATATTTTACACTCTACTTTAAACTTGGTAGATAATGATTTTGTAGAAGCATGAAATTACAGTGGCTGCTGTTATGGTCACAGCTTCTGAAGAGGACAGAGATATGCAGCAATAAATCTGATTATGCATATTTAAGAGAGCTTTGATGAAGATGCTGCTGTACTTCTGATTTTGTTGAGCTTTTTTTCATGTACAGTGACAGTTGAAGGGATTCTGATTCAGATTTAAGTGTCTCTTTTGAGCAAAGCTTTAGAGTAACTTCAAACTCTTTAAACTAATCTTTTACATTCATTACTAATGAAAGTTGTTTAAAGTTTTTTTTTTTTTTTTCTCAAAATGCAAAACATATTCTGCCATAAGCTTTATAAGCCGACAGAGTTAATTATAAAACTATTAAGGATCATGAAATACCGGAAGACATCAGAGAACATCTAAAAATTCTTTTAAAGTTTTAAGAAATTAGCTTACCTCACATTTGAACGAGGAAAATAACAATCTGAATGCTTCTGTTTCCTAGACCAATTGAAATACTCTAAGAATTGCATTGCAGCAATCAGCCAATCAGTGATGACCTGTCATTGGAAAAAAATGTCAAATGAATATGAAATTGTCAAAGGACAAGCCACAGTTTGTGGTTTTCAAGAATTCATTTGTAATTTCAGTATATTTCCAATAAGGTTAGAGAAGAAGTAAACTGGTCAACATGTCTGTTTTCACCAACATGGTCCATATTAACGACCATCTGATAAGTAGATGTTGCTTACTGTTGAACAATGGTGACTTTATGCCTGCAGCTGTATCTATGGCTATGACAGTGAGAGTTTAGCTTGAGTAAATTCTACTGAACTAAATTTGGCACGAAGAGCAACCTGGAAATGGAAATTTTTTTCTATACATATGTTGACATATAGTACGATGGATTGTTCAGTCTGGATTGCATTTAATCACCTCTGGCTCTAAATCTAAAACCCTCTGATGGTCAAACATAAATCAATAAATTCTTTAATGAACAGAGATTCTTCAATTCTTTACAGTACAACTTTTATAAAGCTATTATTGTCTATTTTTTTTTCCATCAATAAAAACAATAGACGAGCAATAAAAGCCCAGGCGAGAAAATTATCCCCTATGTACACTGACTTCTTTGAGATAAAGTTTGTGATTTCTTCATTTTCTGATCACTTTGCTAATTATATTTACATAAACTTGTTGATTTGTGTACATTAAATAAAGCTTCAGTTTATTTCTAAGGGATTTGTGATTAAATGTTGTTCAATACCAATTCTAAATCAGTCGAACTTTGTGGTTGTGGTTAGCGTCAAAGTTGANCTTTCCTGAGAAACAAAGACATGACCAGCAGACTCTCACCCTCTTGACGTCCTGCAGAGCAGCTTCTCCTCTCTGCTTGCTGCGACAGGCCAGGATCACTCTGGCTCTTCTTTTAGCCAGCTCTATGGCCGTGGTCTTCCCTATGCCAGTGTTGCTGCCTGCAGGTGGAAAGAGGTCAAAAACCTAAAGCACATCATTGCTACAAAGCAGAAACTTTACCTACCTGTAACTATCACCGTTTTCCCATGCAGCTTTGCATTGCTCTTGCAGCTCTTTCCTATTACCACAACTTGACGGAAAATATAAGCGAGGACGACGAGTCCCAGCACCAGGAGGATGTAGAACATTGTTCCTGCCTTTGAGCTACACTGAGGAAGTAGTGAGAGCCGATGCAGGGTTCACTCGCTCTTATTCCAGCAAACAGCCTCTTCCTGAAGGGGCTGGACTCAGGAAGAGTCACACCCCTTAATCAGATTGCAGCAGAGAACAAAACCGGAAATTCTTAAGAGTTGGGCTGGCCCACGTAGCTGCTTGTTGACAGATCCAACAGGCCTGATATTCATAATGCCGGGTGTGTTTTGTTGAGTCATTCCAGAACAATATAGTTGAACTCTGCTCCAGTGGTCTGAGAATATAAAAAAATGGCAACACTGGAAGAAGCTGGGAGTAAAATTACAGCAATATTTAATTCTATTGTCATAATATTCAAGTGTTTCTTTTTATTTATTTATTTTTTGCTCCAAGCCAAAGCATAGAATAAAATTCTCATCAGTGACACAAAGTTCACATTTGAAGGAGATAAAAATAGTTACTACTTATCTTTGGTGAACTGCCATTAAATCAATCAGGATCAACAGTCAATGTCTGAATGTGGGACAAAAGTTTTCACACCCCTTGAATTTTTTCACATTTTACTTTAGAAGAATTTCAAATGTCAGCATTTTTTTTAAAGGCTTTGTTGGCTCTAGTGGCCTTTATTTGATAGTAGTTTGACAGGAAGTGGAGGCAACGAGAGAGAGGAGACATGCGGCAAATGTCGCCAGGCTGGGAATCGAGCCTGCGACCACCGCTATGAGAACTAAGGCCTCATTACGTGGGTCGTGCTTTGCCCCTGCACCACCACAGCACGCCCAAATGTCTGCATTTTTGATTAGAACTCTGAGACAGACCAACACAAATCCATAAGTGTGAAGTGGAAGAAAAATTATGAATATTTTTTATTTATTTTTTTTATATACATTTTTTTTTTCACTGCAAAACTTGCATCAAGTTTTTAGGGAAATCGCTCCAACTGACTATCCCTTATGTGTGCGAGGACTGAGGCAAATGATACAAGTTTTACATGTGTGAGGTCGGTTGGACCCCATTTCTAAACACAAGGGTTAAGTATGTCTTGTTTTTTATCTGTATTTTATTTGGTATTTTACTGCCAATTTTATTGTATTTTTTTATTGAACTGAAAACGAGTTATTGTGACAACGGCTTTCTTATCAACTTATGGTGAAGTGCATTGATTCAGTAGAGTGCTGTATTATTACAGAGATATTTTTTTTCTTATTTTTATATATAAACTCTTCCTGTTTTGTGTTTAAAGATGCATCCACACGAGTGGTTGGTTGATGCATAGTTGTTTATATTATTGCAAATTCACTTTCGAGAGGAGAGACTAAATGTACAAATTATAAAATTTTGTAAAAATTTTGTAAATTGTAAAACTATTTTTACAGATGAAAAAAGAAACTGAAAATTATGTGCAAAAGTATTCAGCCCCATTTTCTCAGAGTGCAACCAGTTGCCGTTAGAAGTTGCCTGATGGCTGCTAATACTTTTGCAAGCCTGTTAAATTGCACACCGCTTGGTGTTGGTCTTTCACATTAAATTCTTACAAAACATATTTATGGTTGTAATTGTGACAAAATATGGAAAAGTTCTTGAAAACTTTTCCAAGCCACTGTAAGATTTTTTTTCTTCTTTAAACTGTAAATGAATGGAATAAACAAATAATAATAAAAATTATATAAATGCCAGAATAGTGGAGATAATGGTTACTACTGAGATGATCTAATCTGATTACATGGACATGAGTCTATTGTGAATGACGGCGCTAATTTTAGCTTGTTTAACAGTTCATTATTAAAGTTATCTAATGTCCTAATAGAAGAAACAAGCTTGTGTCTCTCAGCTTAAAGAATTTGTTGCTGGTTGTTGGCATTGTTGTGCAATCTTCAATAAGTAGCATAAAGGTTAGTTTACTCATTGGTGAACCATGAACATGGTAATAATTCATGTTCATGGCTGAACTACGTGCATGACGATAATTAATTAGCTGAACTGTGTACACAGTGCTAATTCATGTTCATGAGTTGAAAAGCAGCTAAAACGAGAATCCCCAGTTTATCCTAAACATATGAAACGCAGTTCGACCTCTTCATTTACCCGATCACATCTGCTGCTTCGACATTTTCAAATTTCTGATCAATACCAGATTATTTACAGCTTTTTAGCATTGATTATCTCTGTTGACGTGCTCTCTAGCCTAACATGGAGAATTTTTAAAAAACTTTTATTAGTTTTTGTTATCGGGAATCAGGTTTATGGGTCCACATTGTCAGCACTCTTAACCTGTACCCAGATAAAATGAGAACCACATTTCATGCTCTCATTCATACCAAAGATAATGACAAATGCAGCAATGACTGAAGGACTTTTTTCTAGTTTCCCACAATGCACTTTCCTCCACTGCGCCGTGTCATGTTTGAAGATAAATTGGCGCACCTGAGCTGATAACAATAGCTGTGTTTATTTAGGCAGGTACGAGGATAATGGTTCAACTTTGCTCTGTTGTTTTTGTCACATCAGCTTTTAGTCCGTCATCTTAAAGGATGAGAACGGCAGGTCTTGGTCTGGAACATAAACCAGTAATAACCCAGCTGCAGCGTTTTCTGATTTTCCTTTTAANATCTGTTTTGAAAACAGGAAATTCTTGTAGTTTTCAAATTCGACCTCCATTCAACATCAACTTATAGATATGGAGTTAGATTTGTTTCACAATTATTCAATCACAAAAAAAATCATGTCAACCAAAAAACGTAGTATTCAATCAAAAAAAATTCAAACAAAAAAAATCTTAACGTTTTAATCATAACATAAATTTTTTTACGAAACAAAAACATTTTTAAAGAGTTTTTTTTTTTAAATTGAAGTCACTAATTTTTGAAACTTATTTTTTTTGGTTGAGTCTAATTTTTTTTTTTTTTTTTTTTTTTTGAAGCTCCTGTTTTTTGGTTGAACTCGTTTTCTTGCTTATACAACTTTATTTGCTTTTGGGAAACTTACATGAACATTGTGGGCGGGGCTTAAGGACGAGCGATGTAAGACGTGTTCCGATTGGTTAGCGCTGACTAAAGCGGATGACTCCCTGAGATCTCAGAACTCCGTCCCGAACTGCAGGGCTTCGGTGACGGGACACAGAATGTGAATGGTACGTAATCTTTACAAAATTACACCGTTTAGCAGCTTCTAAAGTGTCCACCCTGTTTCAAAGAAGAAATCTTACTCAACTTATGACGTCAGTCACATATTTTGTCTGCCGCGATCCCCGGTAGCATATTGTGCTAGCTAATGTTAGCACTAGGTAAAGTTAATAAACTAGGCTTGTGTAATATTCGTTAACCAGCGCACCTCTGTCGAGTGGCATTAACTGAACAGTTTTTTCATAACAGATTTAATTTTAGTCACCCTCAAAAAGTTAAGATTTTATTTGTTTGAATTTTTTTTTTTTTGATTGAATACTAATTTTTTTGTTTGACATGATTTATTTATTTATTTATTATTTTTTTGATTGAATAATTGTGAAACAAATCTAACTCCAGGTTGATCCAAAGCATTTATCTCTACTCTTCCAAGGTCAGAAGTCCCTATAGAAAAAGTATGTTTTCTATATGTTCTCTTAACAATACAAGGCTCATTCAGCAGTGTGCACATGTGCAGATAATAGTTGCAAAATGTGACAGATTTAAATTAATTTCATACTTG
>NW_006800430.1:348779-350430 GCF_000485575.1 Poecilia formosa | reverse complement strand
CTTGCGGATGAATATCGGATTTTTTTCTAGGAAAGAAAATATCGATATATATCACAATATCGAAATTATTACACAGCCCTACCATCCACAGGTTGATTTAAAACTTTTATTTTTACTCTTCCAGGATAAGTAATTGAGGGAACTGACGAGATTCCTACAAAATAGTGCTTACAATCTCTTCGTACAATACCCACTTAACAGTGCAAACAGAAGTGCATATAATAAAACCAATGCTGGCTTGACTTCTAAATGTAAGGTTTACGTTCATGTCATATTTGTCATTCAAGAGCTCCTCTCTCTAGAGGAAACAAACTACTTGTGGAGAGCTTGGTTTAAAGTCTGCTTGAAATAAATCTCAGCTAAAATTTATAACATTAGTTAAAGAGCAATAAAACGCACTTTAGATGCCACAGAACCTCTCGCTGATCTCCCACAGCTTCTTTGAGGCGGCATCGTCCCTGGCTTTGGCGAAGACGTTTCTCACGGTGCAGTTGGAGAAGTAGCGCCCACTGAGGTGTTCGATGCCCTCCTGCAGGGCGCAGTGCAGCGTGGTTTGGCTTCCCTGGAGCGGGGTCTTCATGAAAAACATTCCAAGGTTCGATAGAATCATCTGAGCGGTCGCGTCTGTGTTCCTGGCCAGCTCAGTCTTGATGCCCCCTATGAGAACACAAAGTCTTTTGTGGTTACCTGGTCTTTCAAAGTAAACAACTGAGGCTCTTCTTTGTTGATTCCTGTGTGGCTAGAAGTTGTATGGTCATGTTCTACAGTATGTAATTTGAAGCACTTTTGTTTCTTAGTACTTGACAGCAGTGGAAATCATTCAAGTAAGTAAGAAATGATTAACTTGAGGTCAGACAAAATCTGCAAAATTAACAACATGGCTTGTTTGGAAGGATTGCCGAAAAGACAGCTATAGCAACAAGTCGATGACTTTTCCAATTCATTGCCACAACTTTCTGGTATAAATGTATATTTAACTATTTTATTGCGACTTCAAAAACTGTGATCAAATCTGAAACCAGGTTTCCTACATCCTTTCATTAAAAAATAAAAATCTGCATGTACCACTTGTACTGAACTCTATAGGTGATTATATAACTCTATAGGTGACTCTGAATGTCACTAATCCAATATAAAACAGTCGAGTTGAGGAAGTAGGTACATTGGTAAGCTGATATTATTATTCTTCTGAATGAGTTTATCTACATTCCACATCCTCTATGTCCACAAGACATGTCCTGGCTTGTGGACAGGTGTGTGATTTTCTTTTAAGATTTTTAGATGCGGGTCACTTTTAGATTGTTTGCAGTTCACAATAAAGATCATTTACAAATCACATATATTTTGAAATATGAACGACCACGCCAAACAAAATTCCACAAAATATTGAATTTGGGTCACTTCAGTCTGGAGTGTGAATGTAGTCTTTGAGATCCACCGTTTGTGGTAAACACAACCCGCTTGCATTGGTTCTTACCTGGATGGAGGGAGTAGCAAGTGACCTTGGTTCCCTTCAGTCTCTTGGCGAGCTCGTGGGTAAAGAGAACGTTGCACAGCTTACTGTCGCCATAGATTCCAAGGCTGTCTAACAAAGTTGTCCCTACTCTCAGATCTCTGTGCGTGTTCAGACAGTCAAAGTCGACTCTTCCCC
>NW_006800430.1:337250-344726 GCF_000485575.1 Poecilia formosa | reverse complement strand
TTTTGTCACATCAGCTTTTAGTCCGTCATCTTAAAGGATGAGAACGGCAGGGCTTGGGCTGGAACATAAACCAGTAATAACCCAGCTGCAGCGTTTTCTGATTTTCCTTTTAACTCTTGAGTTCCAGTTTCTCTTTATTAGTGTGAACGCTCCACAGCTACCAAACTGCTACAATGTGAATTTCTTCTTTGGTTGCGCCAACCTTTGTATTCATATTCATAACCACAGTGCCATTAGCACACCTTATATTATCGTCTCAGATATTTTTTGACCAACATTTTTTGTACTTTAAGGATTTTTTGTTCTTACAATCAGTTTTCTGTGTTGCCTGAATGTGGGGTGGGAGGCTTATGTTGGGCTTTGCTGACTAAATTGAATCAAAATGACAAATGGTGAATATACAACAATCAGTACAGTTCACTAACGGTACCAAAACAAAATTTAAATTTTTTCTCTCTGTGGGCTGCCATCTTATGGGTGGAGTGTTTTGAGTGTCCCACTGAAGCCAGGATCCAATTTGCCATGGAGTACCCCTGGCTGACCCCTGGCTGACCCCTGGTTGACCTCTGGTTGCTCCCCCATGGCAAACAGGCTTATAGGTGAGGAATCAGACTAAAAGCAGCAAAAAGAAACAAACAGACCAAGTGCTCCCTGGTGAGCAGATAAGGCAGAAGGCTCCTGATCTAGTTTTGACATGAAACTCAAAAAATACTTTATGTATTTGTACCGTTATTGAAGAGACGAGCATGACTTTTTGAAAAGTGACATTTTCATTCTGAGGGTGATGGCGAGCCACACTGGGTGAGATCCACATTGCATTGTTTATGTGGCAGCCATGTTGTCTTCCCTTATTGTGTCCAACTGAAGTGTTATCATCATAATGTGAAGAGATTTGTGGTTGATTCAGAACAAAGATGGGTTTAAGCAGATAAAGGCATAATGAGGAAGGTTTCTGTTAGACAAATTCATCGGATTAAGACAGCAGCTGTAAAAATGCCCTTAAAAAGCAGTAAAAAGTTATTTGAAGCTGCTGGTGCCTCTGGAACCTCAAGGTGGAGGAACCTCCAGAGGCTTGTTGTGCATGAACCTATTATTCAGCCACCCCTAACCAGGCTCACAAGCAGAAACTGTCGCAGTGGGCCCAGCCGTACATGAAGATTAATTTTCAAACAGACTTGTTCACTGATGACTGCTGCGCAACCCTGGATGGTCCAGATGGACACAGTAGTGGATTGGTGGTGGATGGCCACCACATCCCAACACGGCTGTGACGTCAGCAAGGAGGTGGTGGAGTCATGTTTTGGGCCGAAATCCAATTTTTGGGGAGAGAGCTGGTCGAGCCCTTCAGGGTCCCAGAAGGTGTGAAAATGACCTCAGCAAAGTATATGNTGAGATTTGTACAAAGTATGTTTTCTGTATGTTCTCTTAGCAATACAAGGCTCATTCAGCAGTGTGCACATGTGCAGATAATAGTTGCAAAATGTGACGGATTTAAATTAATTCCATACTTGTCTCCCATTAGCTGCTTAAATTGCTGTGTAAACTTTGACCCATTTTCTTTCAACAAAGAAAATGGGTCCACCCATTTTCTTTGTTGAAAATGGGTGGACCCATTTTCGTTGATGTTCTCTTATGTATCCATGTTCTAACAAACTCAGGCGTTCAACTTCGCTCTTATACAAAAGACTGAATTCTGTGATTTGCCAGCATGATAGGCCCCAAGAATTGTAAAGTAAACTTTGAGACCAACAAGATATCTTACAAGGAGCAGGTTGATAACAGCATATTTATACTCTTTGCGAAATAATGAATTTTTATTTGAACAACATTAGCGAAAGAGCAATAAAACGCACTTTAGATGCCACAGAACCTCTCGCTGATCTCCCACAGCTTCTTTGAGGCGGCATCGTCCCTGGCCTTGGCGAAGACGTTTCTCACGGTGCAGTTGGAGAAGTAGCGCCCACTGAGGTGTTCGATGCCCTCTTGCAGGGCGCAGTGCAGCGTAGTTTGGCTTCCCTGGAGCGGGGTCTTCATGAAAAACATTCCAAGGTTCGATAGAATCATCTGAGAGGCCGCGTCTGTGTTCCTGGCCAGCTCAGTCTTGATGCCCCCTATGAGAACACAAAGTCTTTTGTGGTTACCTGGTCTTTCAAAGTAAACAACTGAGGCTCTTCTTTGTTGATTCCTGTGTGGCTAGAAGTTGTATGGTCATGTTCTACAGTATGTAATTCGAAGCACTTTTGTTTCTTAGTACTGGACAGCAGTGGAAATCATTCAAGTAAGAAATAAACGATTAACTTGAGGTCAGACAAAATCTGCAAAATCAACAACATGGCTTGTTTGGAAGGATTGCCAAAATGACAGCTATAGCAACATTCGATGACTTTTCCAATTCATTGCCACAACTTTAAAACAGTCGAGTTGGGGAAGTAGGTAGATTGGTAAGCTGATATTATTATTCTGAATGAGTTTATCTTCATTCCACATCCTTGTCCACAAGCCAGGACATGACTCGTGGACGTGTGTGATTTTCTTTTAGATTTAGTCTAGATTTCACTTTTTTTTTATTCTTCGACTTGCTCCAATGCTGCCAAATGAATTCCCTTTTCAGCTTTCTAGACTGACAGAGTTCAACACCGACTGACATTTGGAATTATTCACTTTATTCACTTTGACAGAAACCTCGGTTCCGAAAATAAAAAAGTCCTGAGAGTTCAACTTAGTTTCAATAGACTGAAAAACATTCTCAGCCAAAGTTTGAGGAGATTTTAGTCTGGCCTGGATGTTTTTCTTGGAGGAAAAACGATTCTTTCCTATAACTTTATTTATTATAGGTGAAAATTACAGAAGACTGTTGTTACATGTTGAACAAAATTTCTGAAGCTCCTTCAATGTTGCTTTCGAGATCTTGGCAATCTCACTGACCAGTTTCTATCTCATCCTTTTATTAATCTTTAATATTTTTCCATAATGAGGATTAAGTTGTTGAAGTGTTGGCACCGGTTGGACAAAAACTTCAAAATCGTAAGATACGCTCCCCCGGTAGTATCCATGTACACTAAGCACTTCTTACTCTTTTTTTATGGCGGTTGGCAAAACACTGAGCACGCTCTGTGTTATGTGCCGTCTATTGCGCATGCGGGACACTTTCAAAGTTGTTTGCAGTTTACACCGGAGATCACATACAAGTTGCATATATTTTGAAGTGTGAACGACCACGCCAAAACAATCACATTCCACAAAATATCGGATTTGGGTCACTTCAGTCTGCAGTGCAAACATAGCCTTTGAGATCCACCATTTGTTGTAAACACAATCCACTTGCATTGGTTCTTACCTGGATGGATGGAGTAGCAAGTGACCTTGGTTCCCTTCAGTCTCTTGGCGAGCTCGTGAGTGAAGAGAACGTTGCACAGCTTACTGTCGCTGTAAATTCTGATGCCATCCAAAATAGACGTCCCTTTCCGCAGATCTTTGTGTGTGTTCAGACAGTCAAAGTCGATACTTCCCACATTGTGCATTGTAGATGACACGTTTAACACCCTGCTTGGTCCGCACTCCTTTAGCCGGTCCAGTAACAAGTTGGTTAATAGGAAGTGACCGAGATGATTGACGCCAAACGTCATCCCGAACCCGTCCTCTGTTCGGTCAAATATGTGGAGACCTATCAATCAAACAAATTTTATTGTATAGCACCTTTCTGCAACAAGTCATTTCAAAGTGCTTTATGTCATAAAAACACAAAAATACAAAGTCATAGAACACACAGTCAACAACATTACATTTTGCCATTATTGCACATTTGATTATTCATTAATGTTTCAATGATTACGTTTAAAAGCAACTCTAACCAGGTGGGTTTTTAGTATAGATTTATAGGAAGTCAGTGTTTCAGCTGTTTTGCAGTTTTCTGGAAGTTTGTTCCAGATTTGTGGTACATAGAAGCTGAATGCTGTTGTCATTTGGTTCTGGTTCTGGGGATGCAGAGTAAACCAGAACCAGAAGATCTGAGGGGTCTGGAAGGTTGATACAACAGCAGCAGATCTTTAATGTATTGTGGAGCTAAGCCAGAGGTGGGCAATCCTGGTCCTCGAGGGCCGGTGTCCTGCAACTCTGAGAGGTCTCCATGGTCCAACACATTTGAATCCAACAGCTGAATCACCTCCTAAGTGCAGTCTAGTTCTCCAGAGTCCTGCTAACGACCTCATTATTTGACTCAAGTGTGTTGAAGTAGAGACACACCTAAAAGTTGCAGGAGACCGGCCCTCGAGGCCTGGAGTTGCCCACCCCTGTGCTAAGCCGTTCAGTGATTTATAAACTAACAGTATTTTATAGTCTATTCTCTGAGCTACAGGGAGCCAGTGTAGGAACTGTAGAACTGGTGTTATGTGCTCCATCTTAATGGTTTTAGTCAGAACGTGAGCAGCAGCGTTCTGGATCAGCTGCAGCTGTTTTAATTAGTTGGACAGACCTGTTAAGACGCTGTTGCAGTAATCAATGTGACTAAAGATTAACACATCATGGATGAGTTTTTCTAGATTTTGCAGAGACATTAGTCCTCTAATCCTGGAGATGTTCTTCTGATGATAGAAGACCAACTTTGTGACTGTCTTAATGTGGCCCAGGTTTCGGGCCTGATTGCTGGTCATCAATTGTAATACCTGAAGCTGTGCATTGGTTCTAGTTCGCTCCTCTTTAGGTCCAAAAATAATATCTTCAGTTTTGTTTCTGTTCAGCTGGAGAAAGTTTTGGCACATCCACACATTTATCTGTTCTAAGCATCTATTCAGTGATTGGATGGGTTCAGAGTCACCTGGTGACATCGTGATGTAGAGCTGTGTATCATGCGCCTAGGACAAACCACATTGATATTTAATATCAGTTCCCATTTTTCAATAGAACCAAACAAAGTAACATTTAATTATGAAACAGAGGGACGGGAATACATGTTTTTCTCTTAAAGATAAGACATTTCTGTGGATCGTTGCAGGTCCTCCAGGATTACCGCAGGTCTCTTGGATACTTCTATATGAGATTAATTTATTTACTTCATTGATAATTTACTAAAGATTGCATTTATTTTTTTACTCTGCTGTACACCTAGATGTCCCAAAATACCCCAAAATATAATTACATACAGTATAAAAGTCTTCTTTTATACACCATATAGATATTGACAGAGTTGGGTAGTAACTTCTTACATTTACTTTGAAAAAAATTTACTTTTGGAAATATTTTTACTACATTGTACTTTTTACTTGTGTAATTTTATTATGAAGTATTTCTACTCTTGCGTTACCAAATTTCTGGATTTTCTGCCCATGGAATGAAAAACAAACATGTTTTAACCAAAAATTCACCAGACACAGACACACGCCTGCAGTTTTTGTTAGTTTCATAACTTTTGTAAGTTTTATGAATACGTTTAACCTTTACTTGAATAAAAATATGTTGAAGTGGTGCTACTTTTTCTTGTGTACAATTTTTGCTTGCTCTACCCAGCTCTGGATATTGACATATCAACTGTGAATTTGTGACACAGTGCATATAAAGTATAGGGTTTACTGATGGTTTTGCTGAAATTGCAACATGCTGAGGCGAGAACTCCTACCTGCATTGTTGATCAGGATGTCCAGTCTGGGTTCTGTCTTCAGGAAGTTCTCTGCAAAGCTGCGGACCGACTTAAAACTAGCCAGATCCAGCTGCATGAACACCACCTGATTACTGCCACTCTCCTGAAACAGACATTGACAAGTCAGCTAATATTTGGCAACAACTGTTACTTCTCTGCCTACATGCCAGAGAGAGAGAGAGAGAGAGAGAGTTTAGCTTGGCCTTCATGCTTTGGTTAGAAAGTGAAAGTTTCCTCTCTTGGCAGTTTAACTTGTGTTGCAACCTTCTGTTTGTACAGGAATGAATTTTCACAAACAGCAGCAAGAGCCTTAGGCTACGTGACAACATCTATGTGTTTTTGAAGTCTTCCTTTACGATCCTGTGGTTCGCTTGCAGGGTGAATTTGCTTAAATGGGCTGATTAGGCCATGTAGGATTGAATAATTTTGAATAGACTCCTCTATTTTCTGTTCAGGGAAATGACTGATTTGAACTTATTTTGAGTCTAAAGACCCAATTCAACTTTAAATCTCACCATAGTGTTCATGTCACTTAGTCACCAAGTTAAATGTCTGAGCTTTAAACAGGGGAAACCTCCTTTAAAGTGATGAGTCATGATCTAACCACATTACATAAATCAATATGCCCTTTTTATATGAGAATATCTGGGTGTCCTTATGTATTCCTTCCTAGAGGAAATGTATTTTATAAAACCTTTTAAATGAATGTTTTAAAAACTTTCTGCCAAAATAAAATCAAAATTTTGAAATCAATCTAAGAAAATTTGCTAGATTTTTTTTCTAACACATTTCAAAGTCTTGAGTCTCAAACTCAAGACTTTTAGTTGTTTGTTTTTTTTTAAGAAAATATGTCATGGTCTCAATCTCAGACTTCTTTTTAGCATAAATTTACTACAGTTTATCTACATCGGCCGTAATACGCTGTTGTACAAACCTTTACTAAAGTCACTCTCCCTCTATTTTCAGTCTAATCCTGCCTCATTGTTCAGCTTCATGCTGCTTTTCTTCCAAGCTTTCCTGAGAAACAAAGACATGACCAGCAGACTCTCACCCTCTTGACGTCCTGCAGAGCAGCTTCTCCTCTCTGCTTGCTGCGACAGGCCAGGATCACTCTGGCTCCTCTTTTAGCCAGCTCTATGGCCGTGGTCTTCCCTATGCCAGTGTTGCTGCCTGCAGGTGGAAAGGGGTCAAAAACCTAAAGCACATCATTGCTACAAAGCAGAAACTTTACCTACCTGTAACTATCACCGTTTTCCCATGCAGCTTTGCATTGCTCTTGCAGCTCTTTCCTATTACCACAACTTGACGGAAAATATAAGCGAGGACGACGAGTCCCAGCACCAGGAGGATGTAGAACATTGTTCCTGCCTTTGAGCTACACTGAGGAAGTAGTGAGAGCCGATGCAGGGTTCACTCGCTCTTATTCCAGCAAACAGCCTCTTCCTGAAGGGGCTGGACTCAGGAAGAGTCAGACCCCTTAATCAGATTGCAGCAGAGAACAAAACCGGAAATTCTTAAGAGTTGGGCCGGCCCACGTAGCTGCTTGTTGACAGATCCAACAGGCCTGATATTCATAATGCCGGGTGTGTTTTGTTGAGTCATTCCAGAACAATATTGTTGAACTCTGCTCCAGTGGTCTGAGAATATAAAAAAATGTAGGGCTGAAACGATTCCTCGAATGATTCGAGTACCTCGATTACTGAAATTCCTCGAGGAAAATTTACCTGCCTCGAAGCTTCGTTAATTTATGTTTTATTAGTTAGCGCACCGTGTTCCGGCCGGGACTTCATTTGCGTTGCGCGGAGCTCTCCCTTCCGCCTCTGAGTTGTTGACAAAAGCTCAAA
>NW_006800430.1:335185-336333 GCF_000485575.1 Poecilia formosa | reverse complement strand
GACCTTGGTTCCCTTCAGTCTCTTGGCGAGCTCGTGAGTGAAGAGAACGTTGCACAGCTTACTGTCGCCATAGATTCCGAAGCTGTCCAACATAGACGTCCCTTTCCGCAGAGCTTTGTGCGTGTTCAGACAATCAAAGTCGATACTTCCCCAGTTGTGCGCCGTAGACGACACATTCACCACCCTGCTTGGTCCGCACTCCTTTAGCCGGTCCAGTAACAAGTTGGTTAATAGGAAGTGACCGAGATGATTGACGCCAAACATCATCCCGAACCCGTCCTCTGTTCGGCCCATCATGTAGAGACCTACGACAAACCACGTTGATATGTAATATCAGTTCCCATTTTTCGATAGAACCAAACAAAGTAATGCATAATTATGAAACAGAGGGATGGGAATACACGGTTTTAAAATTTTCTTAGATAAAAAATCTCAACTATGCTGTGGATTTATGTTCAGCTCCTTCTTCCTTTGTTCTCTGTGATGTCCATGTTGCTTGTGGCACATTTGAAATGATACTTTTTATGGCCTGTTTTTATTTATTTTTTTAATAATTCCACTGTTTTGCTACTTTTCCATTTGGGTCAGATTTGTTGTACGCATAACACAAAATTTGTGTGGACCCTTGCAGGTCCTCCTGGATTACCACAGGTCTCTTGGATACTTCCATCAAAGAAGAATTTACTTCAATTATAATTTACTAATTACTGCATTTATTCTTTACTCTGCTGTGCGCCTATATGTCCCAAAATACATCTAGGTGTACAGACACACACAGACACATAGACACACACCTGCAGCTTCTGTTGGTTTCATAAGATTTATATTCAAAAAAATGATAATGCCTTACTTTATTTTTTGTTACTTATATAACATTTTGGTCCTTATATAAGCAGAAATTCCACCTAACTTCATAGTTTGGTTCCTTCCTTCTGATGATGCAATTTTAAAATATTCAAGGATTGATAATTTGATCAGTTACTCAGTAACTAAACTTTAACAAATACATTTTACCTTTACTTGAGCTAAAAATATGTTGCTACAAATTTCTCGTGCTCTACCCAGCTCTGGATATTGACATATCAACTGTGAATTTGTGACACAGTGCATATAAAGTATAGGGTTTACTGATGGTTTTGCTGAAATTG
>NW_006800430.1:328776-330486 GCF_000485575.1 Poecilia formosa | reverse complement strand
GTCATGTTTTGGGCCGAAATCCAATTTTTGGGAAGAGACCTGGTCGGGCCCTTCAGGGTCCCAGAAGGTGTGAAAATGACCTCAGCAAAGTATATGGACTTTCTAACTGATCACTTTCTTTCATGGTTCAAAAACAAGAGCTGTACCTTCATAAAGATGCATTGCCATTGCCATGCATCTCCATGCTGCAAGGAATACCACTGTGTCATTCCTTGCTGCAAGACACAGGAATGCTGCAAGGAATTCCTGTGTGCCCCTTTTATAGGCATAAAAGCGGAGAAACTCATGCTGTGGTCACCATCCACAGGTTGATTTATAACTTTTATTTTTACTCTTCCAGGATAAGTAACTTTAAGGGACCTGATGAGATTCCTACAAAAGTTGTCTTTACAATCTCTTCATACAATACCCACTTAACAGTGCAAACAGAAGTGCATATAATAAAACCAATGCTGGCTTAACTACTAAATGTAAGGTTTACGTTCATGTCATACTTGTCATTCAAGAGCTCCTCTCTCTAGAGGAAACAAACCACTTGTGGAGAGCTTGGTTTAAAGTCTGCTTGAAATAAATCTCAGCTAAAATTTACAACATTAGTTAAAGAGCAATAAAACGCACTTTAGATGCCACAGAACCTCTCGCTGATCTCCCACAGCTTCTTTGAGACAACATCATCCTTGGCCTTTGCAAAGACACTTCTTACGTCGCAGTTGGAGAAGTAGCACCCACTGTGGCGTTCAATGCCCTCCTGCAGGGCGCAGTGAAGCGTGGTCTGGCTTCCCTGGAGTGGGGTCTTGAAGAAAAATCTTTCAACGATGTTTAGGATGAATTTAACAATTGTGTTCTGGTTCCTGGGCAGTTCAGTCAAGATGCTTCCTGCGAGAACATGAAGTCTTTTTGGTTACCTGGTCTTGCAGTCAAGGAAAACAATCAGCTTAACTTATTTTACCACTTACTTGACAACTGGAAAGTTGTAGGTTCAATTCCATCTCTCCTCTCATATATCAATGTTCCTCTAGGCAATCTACTTGACCCTCAAGTTGCCCACCAGCCTGCATACCAGTGTATAAATGTCTGTACGTTTGTGAGTGAATCTGATTCTAGTGTAAAGTGCTTTGTGTCTTTCTCCTAATCGTACAACTAGATGTTTTTGGGCCTTTCCAGTTTATGTGCAAACAATTTTCTTTAGTTAAAGGACGCAACTGTGCCAATATCCAGTACAGTGGAAGTTTATCAAGTTAGTCAAACTAAAAAAGTCCTCATTGGTTGTGTAAAAGGCTTTTATAGGCCTTGTTATTGTCTAATTTTTGAAGTTGCAAAAAAGTTGCTTTTTAACAAAGTTGCACACGATTTAAAGATTGACTGTTTATGGTAAATTCAGTTGGCTTACCAAGGCTTGATTGGTTCTTACCTGGATGGAGGGAGTAGCAAGTGACCTTGGTTCCCTTCAGTCTCTTGGCGAGCTCGTGAGTGAAGAGAACGTTGCACAGCTTACTGTCGCCATAGATTCCAAGGCTGTCTAACCACGTTGTCCCTACTCTCAGATCTCTGTGCGTGTTCAGACAGTCAAAATCGACTCTTCCCCAGTTGTGCCCCACAGACGACACATTCACCACCCTGCTTGGTCCGCACTCCTTTAGCCGCTCCAGTAACAAGTTGGTTAATAGGAAGTGACCGAGATGGTTGACGCCAAATATCAAACCAAATCCG
>NW_006800430.1:310285-325539 GCF_000485575.1 Poecilia formosa | reverse complement strand
TCCTCTTATTAGAAACAAAAGACAAAATCGGCTTCATGGCTCTAAATTTATTGGGTTAACAGGTAAAACTTTGAAAATTGTCAAAACTTTCCCCAGAAAAACTGCAAGTCTTTATAATTTACATTTACAACTGTAACTCTTGAATTTATATAAAATTTAACTTGATGTGCTTAAATAACGAAATAACTGTAATGTACATTTCCACCACTAAACCTGCACCTTCATAACCTTTGTGACGGCCCCTCATTAATACAGGTACATATTATTCATCAGGCATATAAAAAACATAAATGGAGAAATGTAGAATCAAAGCTTTGTGCCATTAGCTTTTCGAGTTTCCAAAGGAACTAATCTTCAGAAACATTCCCATTGGTAAAAGCTGAAAATATATAATGTCTTTTAGTACAATGGCTTCTAATAAGCCAGTCAAACATCAATGGATGATCCCATTAGCTGCCCATATAAAGGCTATATAGCCAAAAGACTATAGAGTCGCTGGATTATGATGTCAGAAATGTCATTTATTTACACTCTAGTTAAAATTCCACATGTGGATCATGAGTTATGTAATATCTAAATCAAGTCAATTCCCTTCCTCTTTTTACAATATCTGGAAAGTTAAAGAAAAGTCACATGAAAGTGTCAACTTTGGTCTCGGTTTCAATTTTTACAAACAGATTGAAGTTAACATCACGAGTGGCTCTTATTTAAAACAAACTACTTTAGTAAAACACTCTTCAGAGGTCACAGAATCTCTCGCTGATCTCCCACAGCTTCTTTGCAGTCACCGGATCCTTGGCCTTGGCCAGTACTTCTCTGGCGGTGCAGTTGGAGAAGTGGCGCCCGCTGAGGTGTTCGATGCCCTCCTGCAGGGCACAGTGCAGCGTGGTCTGGCTTCCCTGGAGAGGGGTCTTCATGAAAAATCTTAAAACGTTCAATGCGATTAGTTGAAAAATCGGGCTCGTGTTCCTGATGATGTCAGTCTTGATGACTCCTGCAAGAAGATAAAAAAAAAATGTTTTCCTTGCAGCACAAAATTAAATAAGCTAGTGGAAAACAGTTTTAGCCATGCATAGTCAAGTCAAGGTGCTAGTAGAAAAGACTCGTTCTTTGTCTGAATATCATCCTGGGGCCAACGACCTCTGCAAAATGATTACAATGAAAACTCACAGCCACTTATTTTATAAGTTTACCAAGAAATGTCAACAATATTGTTTCAGTGGGTGGCCATTTTATTTCTGTTTAAACATGGGGTAATCTAATTAATCTAAAAAAAAAAAAATTACGTATTTGGAACATTTGTTTATATGCGTTCTATGAGAAGACTGTGTATTTTTTATGTCTGCAACATTGCAGAGTAGCTTCTATGATTTGGAACCCTTTATTTTTCAGAGAACTGCTCACAAATGAAAAAATAATGAAGGGAATAGACAATGTTCCCAAAGAGAAACAGCAGAACTTGGGGTCAGACCACACAATAAACAAAGAAAACTGCAAAAACAATAGAATCCATATCTACAAGGCGAAAGGAGAAATACAAACATTACAATTCCTGTTAGGGACAGCCGGATCAGGTTTGAACAAACATGACATGTATGTTTTCCATTTCCAAAGTTGTTTGCATCAGGTTAACCTCAAGACCTGAAGGGCCACGGGATCAAAGTGATCAATAAAAGTCTTTAAATTCACTGAACTTTTGAGTGATGTACCTTGCCACTCACTTTCTTGTTCGTACATTTTCATTAGTCTTTGTCAAATACTTGTGCTTGTCGGTGGGTTAAACAAGAAACCACAACTATGTAGCTTACCTGGATGGAGGGAGTAGCAAGTGACCTTGGTTCCCTTCAGTCTCTTGGCAAGTTCGTAGGTGAAGAGAACGTTGCACAGCTTACTGTCTGCATAAACTCTTTGGCCAGCCACAAACGACGTCCCAATCCTTAGATCTTTGTGGGTGTTCAGGCAGTCAAAATCTACTGTTCCCTAATTGTGCGCTCCAGATGACACATTCACTACTCTGCTCGGTCCGCACTCCTTCAGTCGGTCCAGCAACAGGTTAGTCAGCAGGAAATGACCGAGATGGTTGACACCAAACGTCATCCCGAACCCGTCCTCGGTTCGACCAAATATGAACAGACCTAGAACGAAACACAGACAATCCTTGTCACCCAAGGTATGGGTGAAAGTTGACAGTGTTTAAGGCCCCGACAGAGTGCAAAGTGCCGAAACTGGCTCTCATTGATGTAGAGGTGTGATGAAAACTGCGTCATTTTGTTCAGAACACCATCGACCTGCCAAAACTCGACTCCAGACTGGTTCGAATTATTTTCGACAGAGCTCTGTGCAATGTTTTGTGTGATTGGTCTGAAGATAGTTGCAGTGTTTTAAGTGGAAATGCGCTCAGATAGCGATATTATTTCTAAGTCATTAAGTTATGTCGAAGCCTTTAGACTCCGTAGGATGAAATGACTTTTTAAATATACTCTGTCTTCATGGGGGTTTCTGTCGACGAGTCGCGTATCCAGCATATCATTGAGACTGAGGCGAGAACTCCTACCTGCATTGTTGATCAGGATGTCCAGTCTGGGTTCTGTCTTCAGGAAGTTCTCTGCAAAGCTGCGGACCGACTTAAGACTAGCCAGATCCAGCTGCATGAACACCACCTGATTACTGCCACTCTCCTGAAACAGACATTGAAGACTGATGGGATTGCTATTAAACTATAGGCAATGAAATAAGCACACAATCTGACTCACTGTAATATGAGACTACTTTTGCAGCTCCTGGAAAAATCACATTGGAACAGTGCAGATTTGCCTGCAGTCAAAATGACCTTCAGTTGAGGTTGAAATAGGAAGAAGTAACCATATTTAATTTTGCACCCTAAATACTAATTCCATTTTTTCTATAGAAGTTTACATAGTTTCAAGAAAACCCTATTCTGGCGCCCTGTCACCCCATGGACCTGTTTCTCAGCAAGTGATCATTATAAATGTAATTAACATTATTAAGTGTAATAATCTCCCATAAGCTCTTTTTCTTTGGTGATTTCCAGTATCTCTGCTATTGCTACATACTAAAACAACAACTGCATAAGTTAAATATCTGAGCTTTATGAGAGGAAACCTCCTTCAAAACAAGTGATCTGACCATGTCAAATGATTCACTATGCCTGTGTCCAAGTTTACAGGTTTTAAGTGGGAATAATATTTCAATGTCCTATAGAGGTGGACATCTTTTGTGGTACTATTGTGATAAAGATAAAAATTATGATAAACTATAACTTATTTTTTGCATGGCTGTGACTCCCTGGCACAGGATTCATAAGCCTTGAAAACATTTCTGTTTGCAATGGGCTCCTTGAGGATGCTGGTTACTTTTATGAGGTGCAATTTATATCACTAAGCTGCACACATTAATTGGAATATATTGATGAATCCAATTCTTCTCAAGATAGTACTTTTGTTCTCCCCAGAGGAATTGCATATTTTGCCGTTTTCTGATTATTAGAATTTTTTTGGTTTTGTTAACATATCTACGTCTCAAAATATGTTGGAAAACACACAAGCTGTCATAGGGTGTTAATTCTTTCACTTGACAACCTTTACTAAAGTCACTCTCCCTCTATTTTCAGTCTAATCCTGCCTCATTGTTCACCTTCATGCTGCTTTTCTTCCTAGCTTTCCTGAGAAACAAAGACATGACCAGCAGACTCTCACCCTCTTGACGTCCTGCAGAGCAGCTTCTCCTCTCTGCTTGCTGCGACAGGCCAGGATCACTCNCTCATGGAAAATGTACGCAGCTATGAGAAAGCCCACCAGCAGAACTATGGTGTACATTATTTCTGGCCTTTGAACCTCACAGGAGACCGGATTGCCTGAGAATGAAGTCGGAGCACTTTCAGTTTTTGTACAAACCTTATTCAAACAAACACGCCCCTTTCGTGTATGGACTTGTGTGCTTTTTTTGTTGCTTTTTTTTAATCTTAGATAACAGTAGAGCAGAAAAATCCTTAGAGACAGTACAGCCTGTTTGAATTCTGCGGACAAATAGGAGAACAAATGAGCTGGTAATAAATGTTTTTTAAGGTGTGGCTTGTTTTAATCTGAGGAATTTGGCCTTTATCTTTACAAATGTTAGGGTTGTTCCAGTACACGCACACACACACACACATGTGTGACCTATGTACATAATTTGCAATACTTAACCACTACAGTCATAGGTTAGATAATGTTTCTGTCTGTCAAAGGTGAAAGCTTTGACAGACAGGAAAAATAAACCGAGAGGCAGTTGTGGAAATTCCATTTCCACAAATGAAATTTTAAATAAAATTTGCATGTGAAAAATTTAATTTAACATTAAATATGATTATCTACAATTATTGACATTTTGGAGACCCACCACTCTTTTTATTAGAGAATAAACCCCAAAAAATGACCCCGAGCTCAGACTGCAATAGCCTTTGTAGAACCAGTTAAATGCTGTACTAAAGATGCTAGTAGCCCCTTTTTTCCTTTTTTTTTTCTTTTTTTTTTAAAGTAATATGATTTTCAAACAACCTGCAGTACAGAGGCCTTACCAGTTTGTCCTGACTCTGTTGGTCTACGTTCCTATGCTCATCTATGGTGACTAGCTCTGCGTAACGTGTCGTGGAAAAAAATTACTTTAGCAAGGGTCTGGATGAGAAGAAATAAGAAATTTATTAAAACCTTGCAAGGTGAGAACAGAGATACAGAGTCAAAGGAGTCTGTCAAGTCTGCTCTGACCTGCAGTGGATCTGGCTTCCTTTTACAGGTTCTGGTCAGAGAAGAGAGATTTGATTGGACAATAGGTGTGAGTCCCTGATTGTTATGCATCAGGGATTCTGTGGAGCCCAACCCAGATGGTCTGGCCATTTGTCTGTTGTTAAGGATAGGGGGTTGTTCTTTCATGCTAAAGAGGGCAGATAAGTTCTGGGTTGGGGAAGTAACACTTAGTCTCCAGGATTAAGAAGCTCTCCTGCTGTTATATGGCACTGTTGAAGTCTATAGGAGAGCAGCTTGACCAATCTCATGATGAGATCATCAGACACAACCTAAAGCACACAAGGGGTGAGGAGCACATCATAAAATTTTCCATTACAAACGACCAAAAGAACAACATCCCATATAGATTCTGTATGTGTTCCCCACTGAAGTCTTGCTTTATCAAGTCAGTAAAGTTTATTTGCAATGGACGTTTCAGCAACAAAGCAGTTTTAAGTGCTTTACATCATAAAAAGACAAAAGTACAGCGTCATATAGGACACCAACTGAGAAAACCACCAACAAATGTTACATTTTGATGAGTGCCATCATCAAAATCATTATTACACATCAAATATGTTGGTCGATACACCATTTATTATGGTTCAAAAGCAACTCTAAACAACTGGGTTATTAGTGTGGACTTAAAGGAGCTCAGTGTTTCAGCTGTTTTGCAGTTTTCTGGCAGTTTGTTCCAGATTTGTGGTGCATAGAAGCTGAATGCTGCTCCTTCATGTTTGGTTCTGGTTCTGGGGATGCGGACCAGAACCAGAAGAACTCAGAGGTCTGGAAGTTACTTTGTAACTGTCTTTAGTGGCTCTGCAAGCGTTGGTATGTTTCAGCCATGTTTTCCTCAATACTCTGTCTTTATGAGTTCACCTCTTCATGGAGCGTCTAATTATCCGCAGAATTACCACAGATCACTGTAACCCCAGTGTAGTTGCTGCTTCACTTTAGCCAGGTTAGAATATCTCCGTCTGCACCACTAGCAGCACAGAGGACTCTGCAGTAGTTTAGAGTACAGTCATAAAAGTCAGAGCAGCGCAGCAATCAGAGTGTTTGATTAAATGGTGTGAAAGCACGCTGGCCAACAGGAGTGACTCATTTCAGCACCCGACTTAACCCCTGAGGCCGCTTCTGAGGCGGCCGACTGGATGGGATGTTTTTTACAGCCCCCCCCCCTCCAAAGTAAAGCTGCTGCAGTAACAACCAATCAGGCTGCATTTAATGACTCAAGAAGTCAGTCTGGGTCGGGTTCATCAACTCCAGAGCAGAGTCACAGCAGAGGGAACACGCATCAACACAAACACAACAGCAGAATCTCCCTCAATCTACAACGCAGATCAACATTTTACAACATTTTGCTCCAAGTCTTGTTCTTGGTCAACACCAGGAATAGTTGCTCTTTCATTTGTTCACCGTCATGAGACTGAATGTGCACATCTGGTCATAATAAATATGTTCTGTGCTTTACCAGAATCTATAACCCATAAAGAAGAGCCAAACTGGAAACACTGTGTGACAAACTAACTACGTACACCCTTCCGCATCGATCCGATAATTATATATGTATCTGTTCTGATATTGAAAAAGATTCTAGATCAGGTACCAGTAACAATGTGCCACAAAGGCAGATCTATTCAGTCTAATTCTATGCTTTGTGCTCTGAGCGACGTCATGCTTAATTATTTATTTTACATCATATTTGGAATTCCTAACTGCACTTTCTGAACCATCTGGAAGGTTTGCTGCAGTTTATTTTTACATGTTTGAACAAAGTAGTAGATCTTATTGTTTCAGTTTCTTTATCATTTATTTTCCATTGGTTGTTTTACTCCTAATTGCACAGACTGAACAGATTAAAGTTGTTTTTACATGTTTGACCAAACTTGTGAAGCTACTGGTGTATTTCAGTGTGCTGTACTGGTGCAGAGTTATCAGATAAATTTGTAATTCAGTACATTTATGTCTGCATTTTAAAAAGTGAGATATTTCCAACTTTCATCAGTGCTAGTGAATGTATATGTTTGTATATGTTTGAGGTCTGTGTGTGATATTAACCTTGTTTTGGATTAGATATTAAATCACAGATATTAAACTTCTGTGAACAGTTTTTGTTTTAAAAAAAATAACTCGTAAAGTTGTTGGATGTATCTTTCCGTTGTCGAAAAAGAAAGATTAAAATTCATCTTTAAAAGCAAAAAAACTACATATCACTATTCCCTATGATGAGTGTACATAGTGTGACAGAAGTACATATACGAGCAATTTTCCTGAGAAATATTCTGCATGATGATATTTTAGGTTTTCCAGAGGCTTGAATTTGCATCACTTCCTCCTCCGTCTGTGGGATGAATTGCCTTGTAACCAATATTTTGATGCAACGCTCAGACGACTCATAAATTGGCAACGATGCTCTGTTTTGACAGTTTAATTAACTCAAACGGATGTAGCCCATCAGTCCCTGGAGTATGAGTTTTTAATGTAAAATAATGTAAACAATACAAGCGACTTCCTTTTAGCTGAGCTTTGTTTTAGTAGATAGTTTTAAACTGGTGAAACTGAGATTTTTAAGGCTGAAGCATCCAATCAAAGCTTGAATCTAATTTTTTTTGTGGCAGACAGCTGCTTATTCAGAGGAAATGTTTGGTAAACAAATTTTTTTCATTTGCTTCCAAAATACATGTAAAATGTCCTTGTAGGCTCCTGTAGCGTGTTATGCTGTCAGCGTTTCAACAAACCACTTTAATTAGACGAGAGCGAAGGAAACCGAATGCTCATGGATTTTTACTCGCACTCTGGGGAGAAGCTGAATGGCTTTGTTTCATTTTTATTATTACTTTTTAAAATAATTGCGATACGCAGCAGCAGTAATAAACAACTCCCTAACCCAATAACAAAAATAAATGTAAAAATAAAAACCAAAAAGAGATTATATTCCACTAATACAAATTACTATAACAAAACATGGAAAATGTTAATTAACAAAAACAATGTTTTCACATTGTTTTCCACAGAAATATTCTTTTGAGTTTTCTCATCTTAAACAGACGAAATGAGTACAAAAAACGTCCATTACTTTTAGGTTTATTTGAGAGCTCCAAGAAGACGCTGTAAAACATTTGAGCCGCATTTCGTTCTTTCTCTTTGAGTCAAATAAATCTGGAGGGCTTTAGATCTTGAGCTCCAGTTAGACTTTGTAAACGATAAACTTAAAGCAGTGAGTTGTATTAACTTTTTATTAATTTGGTCGTATCTCCGAGAGTTGAATAAATTGCCTGAGTTTTTAAATTGGCACAAATAAAACCTGAAATACTAAAAATGTGGCAGTGGGGACTAATTTCCAGGCTGCTTAGCGGCAGGTTTATGTTTCTTACAACAGGTTTATTATTGTTGGCCTGTTGAGAAAATAGTGATAGGGAATAGAAAGACCTTCCAAATACTCCACTGAGGATTTTTTTTAATGCTAAGCTAAAAAAGTTTGACAGTTATGAACACCCATGTTTTTAGCTTGTGAAGGTGCAGCAAAGGGGGAGTGATCTATACTTTTAGTGCCAACTCAAACAAATCATGGAGTCAGACATTGTGTACATAAGACTGGAAAATCTGGTTTTGTGTTAAATCTGATTTATGGGTTGTGGAATTAAACGCTGCTTTTGAAAGCAGGCATTCTGTGAAGGTGTGGTTTAACTGACGGGTAACCAGATGTGAGTCAACAGTTTGTAGGGTAGGGTAGAATTGCAAATTCATCTAAAATTGCCCCATTAGTGACATTAATGGCCGTTTTAAACCATTAAACATGGGTGAAACCCAACAGTAAGTGGGTTATTTTAGATCAAAGATGCCGTTCTGCTGGTTTGTCTGTTGATCCAGTTCTGTTTGTTACATGTTGAAGTGTAAGAAGTCAGTGTGGGACGGTCGGTTTTTACAGCATGATGCCTTTAATCAGTCAATCTAGTTTATTTGTGTCGTACATTTCAGCAACAAGGCAGTTCAAAGTGCTTTATATCATAAAGACACGAAAACAAAAACTCACAAAAACATCATGCAGTCACCAATGTGAGAACAAAGAGTACATTTTAAACAAAAGGTCAACATCCAATAGTTTGTGCTATAAAAACCCTACTTTGCAATCTAATTTTTAAAAATGTTCCCGTCTAACAGAATCGTTTGATTTTCACAGAATAAATGCCACATTAGATGTGGAAAATATTTTTAAATGACTCATCCAGGCTTCACAAAACCTGCTGTTTTGTTTTCACAGGGGTGTGTGAACACTTGAGAGCCAACGTACCAGAAAGATTTCAGTTTTTTTTTTCTACAGTTTGCTTTTCTTCGGTGTCTAGTCATGAAACTTTATTCCTTTAGAACTGACCGGAGTGAGAGCAACATCTACCTCCTAGCAGTTTAAGGAGACGGTGTACGCTCTTTAAACGGATGTGTCTGTGGTGATGGTTTCCATTTAGTAGGGTTATTTCCTGACTGGAGAGCGGCTGTGTTTCCCAGTGACCCGTTTCGTCCAGGTCAGTTACTAATCGAAGGAAGGACAACACTCACGCCCAGACATTCACACTTAATGTGTTCTGAGTTTAAGGGGTAGGAAGCAGCAGCTGGCCAAAATGTTACACTTTCCTGCTAAAAAAATATCATGCAAAGTGACCACAAAGTGAAGATAATCAGACATGTTGCTGTGTATTTACCTAACTTATCTTTAAATTAGATAAATAGAGTCATAGGAGGATGATAAACTTGAGGCATCTCAGTTAAAGCTGAAATATGTATTTCTTTTTACAACAAAAGGTTTTTTACACATTTGTTGTGAAACTGTCACTACTGTGACAGTGTAATATGAGATAGAAACGACCAATTAGAGCCAGGAGGAGGGTGTTAGTGCTGTCACTCAACCTTTGATATTTAGCCTTGCTATGCTACAGCTGGTTCACCACAACAGAACCTGCTACAAATGCTAAGGCTAGTTGGAATTTGCGCTAATTATCACAACACTGGTATTTGCTAACTAGTTTATCCTCTGATATGATGGCAGATAAATGGTTTTCCTGCAACTGCAAGTTGTTTCTCCTCCATTAGCATATTTAGCAGCAAGTACAGGAGTTTGATTGACAGCGCTTCGTTAGAGTATACCACGAGAAAACAGATCAAACCAAACGACAAAATCTAAACAAATTTACAAACTCATCAACATTACAAAATGGTCTACAAAAAAAAAACAAAAAAACATTTGATATCAGTGACGTAATACACCCATTTAAACAGAAAATGCTGGACTGGCCCTTTATGAGTAGCTTTTCAGCAAGATATAAAAGCTTGTTTTACATCAATAATTCCTTAATATTAATGAAACAGTACTTGCTCCTTTGTCAGATAATTTCCCTTATAACAAGACTTTTTTCCTATGTTTTTTCCAGTTGCAAATGGAACTCAAACTTTTTCATCAATATTAAGGAATTATTGACCTAAAATGAGCTTCTATCTCTTGCTGAAGCATCGCTTGGAAGTTAGTTTTGTCTTATTTCAAGTCTATGAAGATATTTACAAGAAACTAGACCAAATAGTTGGTAAGATTTTGTGTTTTTGCAGTGCTAGTGAACCTTCCCAGTACTGTAGGTTCCAGAAGTTACAGAATATTAGAATTGCAAAAGCGGTGACTAACGCTGGAGCAAAAGGCACAACAGAAGATGTACAAATATCTTCAGTAAACCTGAATGTCAGTGAGATTAAAATGCCTTTCCCTCAGCCAATAATAGCCTCTTCTTTCAAGAGATTTTAAGACATTTATCTTTCACTCCATCACTTTGATCTCCTGCTTCATGCAGACAAGCACTGTTATACAAAAGAAAACCTAAGTGGAGCCATGTTCTATCTGCAGGAGTGCTGATGGAAGACGGTGAGGATCTAAAAATGTAGCATGAAAAGAGATGCTTCAAAACGTAGCAGGTTTAACAGAGACTCCCGATGTAGCTTGCAGAAAGCCAGATATGTCTCTAGTGTTCAAAGATTCAATAGCAAAATGCACATCATCAGCTCATCTCTGCTTTGATATAAAACAGAGAGTATTGTACAAGACAAACAGTGTCAAGATCTGACCTGAAACTGTCAAAGACAGGGGGTGAAGGGAAGTTAAGGGAAGAGTCACACTTCCCTGCAGATGTTCAAGAACCTGAAACAGTCTGATACCTCACATTATGTTTTAGCGTTGCACTTTGCATATTTTGTGACAAAGGAAAAGCTGGTGCCTATCTCCTGGACAATAAACTCTACTGAACTCCAGGGGACATTCAGGGCCATAGAAATAAATTTTGTATCCATCCCCTGACTTATACTTTTTAGTAACCTTTTCTCTGGTTTGTTTGGAGTGTTCCCTTTGTTTTTGTGTTGCACTTACCAGGAATACTGATCAACCAGGGAATGGGCCTCTGCTTTGAGTCTGGCGCCACCCTCTGACTGGGACTATTATTATTATACTTGCCGGCACATACAGTTATGCTCACAGGTCTGAGCTGGCTCTAGCAGAACCTACTGGGGACGGATGGACAAATTTACATCAGACAGACTTTATGGGGACAGACAAGTGGACCAGGAAATATGAATTAAGCTTTATTCTGACAATAAATTTAAAGGGGCAGCATTAAGGAAAATCAATTTTTTCAGCTTTACACCATGTTATACTGTTATTCCCTCATCTAAACCATAGCTGAACTGTTGCTTTGATTCTTCCATGCATGAAAAACCATTTACTTTCCTGCCTCCTAGAGCAGTCCTCCTCTGCAACTCCCCCTCTCAGCTCCTTCAGACTAGCCAGCAGCAATTAGCAAACACCTGATGGAACTGAGCATCTGCTGAGCTCATTATAGGAGCTACTTGTCAGTGAAATGTTGGTAAAAACATTGTTAAAGGATTAATAGAGGAGCCATGTTGTGATGATTTCCTGAAAGCGGAGTTTCAGAAAGAGCAGGAGTTTCTTAAAGAGACAGAGGTTCAATTTCAAGGCGTTAAATTAAGAAGTCAAATTTATTTTAAGTCATATTTCATGTATACAGCATATTTTTAACAACTGAAGGTAACAATAGTTACTTGATTGTGCTGTAAAATACCACTATGTTCTTGGAAAGCACATAATACTTACCCTTTAATGGAAACATGGCAGTTTTGAAAAACTCATGTGTTTTGATGAAAAGTTTTGGCGCTAGGATATCATGCCTTTTTGGCTGCATCAAAATTACTGCAATTTGCAAAACTGTAATGGAAGCACTTCTTTGCGCATCACAAATGTCATGCGATCAACAACCGGGTGGAAAAGACGACGACAGGAAGCAGCAAAAAAATGTTTTTCAGTGACTCATCGCATAAACAAACTGATTCACGTGTGATTTTTAATTGCATTTCTTGTTTAACTGAAACAACGCAGTTGCGAAATTTTGTTTTTCGACATTAGTGGGAAATCAACAAATTTTTACGCACGTTTGTAATGGAAATGCATCTAGCGAGAAGGAAAAAGCAGCAACTGAAGCCTCTGAAAGTAAAACGGGAGTATCTACCTTGAAAACCAGACTTGAAACGCTCCCAGCTGCCCTCCCTTCGCCCTCTGTTGTCATAATTGTTGCATTTCACTCTGCTGAACATCTGGGGAGCTTTATTCTTGCGGAAGAGGCCAAAAGTCAAAGTGCATCAACTCTTTGTTTCGCCGTCTGTGTTTTCGTCTGCATGGACAGTTTTCTGGAGGATTGTGTTGTTTGTGTGTTACGGATAACGGCTGCTGTTTTCTTTTTCATTCTCAGTCCTTTCCCCCCTCCTCTCATGTTGACTCAAAATACTTCTGTCTGCTGTCCATCTGTCACCGAAGCCTCGCATCATCTTTATTTTCTCTCTTATCTCTGTTGCGCTGCTCTCTAAATGCTAAACAAACTCTTTGCTCCAGCGTGCATCTGTCTGTCCTGGATATCTAGCATAGTTTTTTTTTGCAATATGTCAGCGATGGGACCCTTTTATCGTCCCCACACAACATAGAAGGAGCCTGGCGCCTCCGTTTCTACGTGGAAGTTAGATCTGTCAAATCCAAGTTTTTAACTTTGAATTGGGTTTGCGTTTTCACAGCAAAACCCCCCAGTTTGCTGAAGCCGAATTTAATTATTCATTAAACGTGCCTTCTAGAGACTTTTCATGGCACTGATTCCTGCTGTCGCTGCAAAGCAGAGATGGGCACCAAACAAATGAGAGAAATGCAATGCGATGGAGTTGACAGTCAGTCAGCCAGAAAGAGAATGAAAGGGAGTAAATGATGGAAAGTGCAAGAGACACTTGAAGAGTCAGCAAGTGGACGAAGGCGACTGTAATTACCCCTTTGACTGAGAGGGAGCATAAGGGAGCGAAAAAGATGATTTAGACGAGCTGGATGGAAAGTGAAGTCTGCCTCTGGGAGAGTCGGCGGAGGCTTTGATGTAGTTTTCGAGGAAAAGCATCCCGAGTGGATTGCAAATCATTTACATGGAGAGAGACAACAATGATGTTTTAAGACAGAGGGAAAAGTAAACTTTAAATACCGCTTCAAGTCACGATTAGAGAGGCAGTCAACTAATCTGTGAAGGATTATTTTAATCCATGTCTGATTCCCCTATTTTGCACCTACTGTTGTCAGTACCACACCTACTCAAACCTGCACTCTGGATTAGTGTACACATAGACACAATAACTTCTGAAGGATGAATTTGAAACAAAAGCTCAACGTTTTCCTTCTTTGATCAGCTCTACTTTTAAATGTAAAGTTAAACCTTTACATTTAACTTTACACTGAACCAATTCATTCAGTAGGGAATGAATTGGTTCATTCCCTACTGCCTCCTTAAGAGACGATCCATCCTAACTAAATCCCTAAACCACCTTATTGACTCCGTTCGACGCTGAGCCATAGTGACCGAGTAAATTTAGAGCTTTACTTTCTTCAACATTGCAAACAAGTGCAATGCTTGCTTTGCAACAGACAGGATTTTAATTCATTCAATTGTTCCATGCTTTCTTTTTGTCACTTGTAAATGAGACACTGAGAGACTTAAACTCCTCAGCTTAAAGCAAATATTGACCCCCAGAGAGAGCAATGCACCGTTTTCTGGTTTAGAGACACAGTCTTACTCTTACATGAACTGACTCTCATCCCAGTCACTTCACACCTACTACAAGTCATTCTCCACAGCCTCACCAAATTGCTTCAACACCCCTGTTTTTGTCTCATTGCTGCTAAGTAGCTAAGCAACCTCCCATCCTCTCTGGCTTCCTCCAGCTGGTGTCTTCCTTGCAGCCGTAATACACACTGATGTTCTTAAAGTCACAGCCTTTAAAGCTGCATCTGCGATGGGAGTCCTCAATATGGCCAGTTTGGATTCCATGTATTCCTTTGTTTTTTTCTTGCAAGATGAGAGCAAATCTCCTGGAGTTGCAAGTTGAACCACTTTTCTGGTTTCCCAAGGTCTCTCTAGCAATTAATCTATCAAATTATTTGCAAGTATCAGTTTGCGAGTATCAGTTATCTGCCTCTCTTCACTAGAGAGGCAGATACAGTTACAGGATTGACCATCCACTTCTGACCCAAGGTGGACTGGTACCAAGTACCAACCACCTTGTGTTCTCACATGGTATTTGTGTAGGACACACCATGCCTGGCACTGTTGCTCAGTAGCAAACCATCTCTCAGATTTAGTGGGATTGGGCCTTTCTTCCTAAGCCCACTCCCCCTCTGGGTAGCACCATCATTCCCCACAAGTGTGTTGAAGTCCCCAAGTAGCAGAAACGGGGTGTCCTGGATGGCACCCCTTCCAGACCACCAATTACTGACAAAAGAAAACACATAGCCTGAACTACAGTTCAGTCCATAGGCACAAAGTTTCAGAACCTTCCCTCTTGCAACTTGTAGTCCAGAAGAGATGACCCCTTGGTCCACTTGGCAGAACTCTGACACTAAGGTTCTTAGTTGGGTATTTGTCAGTATCCTCACACCCATTCGTCACACCCATTCGTCACCCATTTGATGGACAAATAGGAAAAAGTAAAAACCAAATTGTGACCTTCTAGAAACAGCCTACCTAGTCCATCACCGTTGCCTACTTCACCTAACCCACAGCTCAAACTGCGCCCAGCATCTACTCGTTTCTCACATGAAGTTGGCCTCCTGCTGCCTTTTCAGGCTGCACCAAGTGAGCCTCAGGATTCTGTTTGACAACGAGATGTCCTTCTGGCTCCTGGTGCATGCCAGGTTTTCTTATTTTGGACAAATGTCACCTCTTTATAGGGGTCATGGTTCATCAAATTCTGAGTCACTCCTCGCCTGTCCCTCCCCAAAGACCAGTTCACCAGGATACTCCAGCATATGCCAAAGTCCTGGACAACACAGCCCCTGAAGGATCACAGTGGCTTGCAAAGCCCTCCGTTGCATGAAGGTGATCACTCTAAGAAGGGCTATCTGCT
>NW_006800430.1:254131-309812 GCF_000485575.1 Poecilia formosa | reverse complement strand
TTCTTTAGCAATACTCCTAAAAAAAAAAAACATGATGAAAAAGATGAATTATGCCAGCGCACATCAAGTCCATTAAGTAGCCGTGAGTCATAGTGGGAGAAATCGGTAAAGGAGGGGGGGGGGAGCATATGAGCCACACGGACACAGAGGGAAAATGTTTTTACAATTTTCATTTTGATTTTACTCTAACAGCATCTGCTTGGCGACTGATTCTACTTCACCCGAAGGAAATGAAAGGAAAACATCAGGAGCACCTAGCAACGAGGCGGAGAGCGACTTTACCTATCCATTTGGAGCCGAAACAACAGCTGCTGTTGCTTTCACTTCAATTAGTTGCTGGTACTATACATCCCTAACACAAAAAGGAAAGCGAATTTGAACAAAGACAAAAATGAACAAATAATGGCAGGTTGCTAAGCGCATTGGGGGCAGGAGTGTATAAATTACCAGGTTGGAGATTCGCATTCAGAGCTGCCTCCCCGTTGCCACCCAACACAGGGTCTGTCAGAGAGCACACCTACGTGCACAGCAGTGTCCCCGCTCTGTTATCCTGGACACAGACCTATTAACGTCTCGACGCTCAAGGCTATTCTTTTTTGAATTTCCACCTGAACAAACACCGGAGTTTGAGTCAATAACGGCTCGACGTGTGTGAGGCTAAAACGGGCCAAGAAGACAAAAGTTTTCACAAACAATAAGTCTGCCTGTCACTAGCAACAGGACAGTAGGCTGCTTGACAGCTGAAGCAAAAATAACACACTCCTGATCTGCTGTTCTCCCTGGGTTAAAAGTGGCTCATATTCTAACTATCTCGGTATCTTCCTTTAGTACATATATACTCAGATGAACTGCCAGGAGGCTTAGTACGAACAGACAAAAATAGAAACAGACGTCCTAACTCTAGTCTCATAAAAAGTAATACAAATTTGTCTGAATGGGATAATTTTTTAAAGCTCCTGCTACATTTGCATTGGGAGGAAAAATCAGTGGAAAGACACAAGTACATAATGTTAAGAAGTATAGGTGAAGTTTTGTCAGTCAATATTTTTTAACGTCTTAATTCAAACCCACCTCTTTCATTTGGGCTTTGGGCCAGTAAAAGTGACCACAAAGAAACGTTCTGGTTGAGCTATTCCTTCATTTAGTTTTCTTACTTCAGGCCAAGTTAGGTTTCACCGTAGACCTGGGAGCCTAAATGATAAAATGATAAATGGTTGTATAGTGCTTTATTAAGTCCAGAGAATCCCAAAGAGCTTTACACTACATTAATTCAGTCACCCATTGACACGCATTCACACTCTGATGGTAAATCGCATAAAGTAATGTGATCTGTTGGGAAGGGAATGCTTCAGAGGTTTTTATGTTGTTTCCTTCAGTAGTTCTGGCTGCGGCGCCACCACAGGCGAGGAGGTCAACAGGTTTTTTAGTTGGTTTTGATGGTTTGGCAGAAAGCAGTGTGAAAGTGAACCGCACCGGCTGAAAATATAATCAAAGTTGCAGTTTTGGTTCTCAATTGAACCAGACTATCAGGTGTGAAAACACTCTGAGTAAACAACTGATCATTCCAACGTGAACACAGCTTGAAGTTTAATAAAGCTATTTCCATAGTCAGCTGGAATGTTTTAGAGACTGAAGTTGTTTTTAGATAGAAATCTGCCTTGGCCCGGTTCCACCTCTGTCTAGTTATCAGCCTCAGCCTCTGGGACCAACTAACCTGGATTTATGCTGAATGAAGATGCCAAGTTACATTCTGCATTGTGAATATTACAAATTACACTAAAGAGTAATATTACGGGGTGCTGTGGTGCCACAGGGGCAAAGCACAGCTCATGTATTGAGGCATTAGTCTTCATGCCGGTGGTCGCAGGTTCGATTCCCGGCCTGGTGACATTTGCTGCATGTCTTCCCCCTCTTTCCTGTCAGACTACTTTCTAATATAGAGCCAACAAAACCTTTTAAAAAAAAGTAATATTACTACCGTAGATGTACGGATGCATTTTTCCTTCAGATGGAAGGACCCTGTAAAGGAAAGAGCTGCTCACTTGTGGTCTGTATAGAAACCCCACCCACAACTTAAAAATGAACATGAACTCCTCATGTAAAGTGGGGAAGTGCTTCATGATGACTAAATTAGATGTTCAGTTCTGTGTGAGAGCATTATTAAAATTTAACCTGCATCATGGCTTTCCTGACACAGTCTGCACGGCGCAACTTCTCTGAAATCAACGGGGATTATTAATATGAGCCTTAAAAGACGACTTTAAAGAAACTGAACCTTTTTTTTTCCTAAGAGGATTTAGTAAAATAAAGGATACAAACAGTTGCCTCAAAAGCTGACAGAAACACACAAGGAGAGGATGAGCTGACTTTCGCCATCCACCTGCAACACATTTTTAGGTCTGTGATTTAAAATATTTGATGCAAACAGCGTGGGCCGATCTAGCTAAAATATGCATAGAAACATGAGAGGGAACACAATTATTTTATGATCAATTTGACTATAGCGACACACTGGAGACCAAAACCCCCTGCAGTGCTGACACGTCTGACCAATCAACACGTTTTTTTGCTGGAACTGAGCAAACAGCGAGGAGGATCGTTAGCATAATTTATTGTGTTTATGTTTTACAGCACTGCGATAAAACAAGATGGACACCAGTGGGTGGTGAATAAATATTAATTACATAAAGATGATAAAAGGGACACAAAAGGCGAAGAGTACAAATGTGCTGTATGTTTTACATGGCATCTCTAATTTTAGGTAACTCTTTCTTTTTTTTTTTTACAATGTACTTTTCTGAAATTTCAGAAGCTGTTAGTTTTTTTCAATTAAGGAGACATGAGTCGCTCATTACCAGAACATGTCTTCTCTTTAGATTAGGATGGATATCGTCTTTATCACTTTGACTTTGCTACAGTTGTTACTAGACCTGTCACAATAATCAATACATCAATTAATTGCATGATTTGAAACAAAATCAGTTATTTCCGTTTGCATGATTTATTGTCTTTTTTTCTGTCTCTTTACCAAAAACTGGATGATGAAAGACTTCAATTTGGTGCTTTGGTCTCAACTATCCCATTTTTGAAGGACAACTATGTTTACAAAGATTTCAAAAGTCATTTTATTTCTTGTTTTGTTGATTTATCTTATATATTTAAAATGTTTTTCAGTACCAGTGTTAAATGTTTATTAGAATTTAAAGTTTACTGATCTGTTAGAATGTTCTCTTGAGACTCATTATTGTTTTGCCATTATCATTATATTACTTAAAAAATGGTCTCTAAACAACAATATTATCGTTTATGGCAATAACTTCTGGAACAATTTATCGTCCAGCAAAATTTATCATGACAGGCCTAGTTGTTATAATATCAGAACTTCTGAATCATGTTCACAACAGAAGCCTGTCTATAATTCCCGACCACAGCGTTATCTGGCTATTGGTGGGAGTGGCACCAATACATTTATTTTTCTTCCTGGAGAAATCCAAATCCAGCGGAAACATTATAAATAGATCCGAGGCAGACAGTTTATGCGAGAAAACCCTCCATCTTGCCAGAGTGGAGGCTGTTCTGGAGAGAGCAAATGGAATGAATTCTTCCGAGAAGTTTGTGCAAGACTGGTCAGAACTTACTGGAAACATTACAACCAGCAGACACCACATATTGAGAGCAAATGTGTGCAATCTCTCTCCTGAATGATATGCAATACTGCAGTATACTGGCTCTTAATTCCTTATCTGTTTTTGTACCTGGAAGTGGCATTTCTTTCTGTCACGCTTTAATAAGAGCTATCCATTCTCTTCTGCTTATCTCAAACTTGGGGTAATAGGTAACGGAAGGATACATAGTACCTGCACAGTGACACTAACCAGCTCATTATGGGGGACAGAAACCTGTTGCCAGAGCAGAAGGGATACATAGTCCCTCCAGTGTATCCTACGTTGTACCCACAAAACTTCTAAAGGAAAATGCACAGGAGGCATCCTGATCTGATGGCTAAACCACCTCAGCTAACTCCTGTTGAGGCTTAGAAGCTCCTGCTTCCATCAGAGGATTGAGATTTTATCCTATCTTAAACAGAGCCAAGCCCATATCCACCACTGGTATCTGAGATCTCGTTCTTTTTGTCCATCTCATTAACCTTGGTCAGGGTTGGCAAGGTAAACAGGCTGGTAAATTGAGACCTTTGATCTCAATGTGCTTTTACTGTCTCTTTTGGCAGCCGCTACGGAGCAAAGCACATCTTTGAATCCATGACAAATTTTCCCCTATGGGACGACAAAGTATATGATCTTCTATTCAATGCCTGCAGTGCGGCAGATGAACACCAGTCCATTGGTCCATCTTCCGCTCCATTCTGCCATCACCCATGAACAACATTTTCCCGTAAGGCAAAGATGACATGGAGGGAACAATCAACATTTTTCCAGCAGTTAACCATGACTTCAGACATCTGCAAAAACTCAAAGATAAGAGCCTGAGTTTCCCTGACCAGAAACCATGAATACACCTTGAGATAACGTCTACACCCAAAACAAATCTGCTATAAGGGGCAGCTTCTGTTCGATCATACTGGACCCTTCGGTTCTTCATCAGTCATAGCAACAGCTTCCTTTACTGCTGGTAAGTTCAGAAATCACTTTTGTTTTTATTTAGCCTGTCACATAAAATCCCCCTCAAAAAATGCTTAGAAGTTTGAGATTGTACCACCATTACAAAACATGAGATATTCAAGAGGTGCCAATACTTGCCAGGCGCAGTTTTAGTATCCAAGTCTGGCCATGTCAGTAAAGCCCGTTGACCTAAGAGGGAACAAATTGAATTCATTTACATACTGGACACGATGAGGGAAAGGGGGGGTGGGAGGGGAGGCACAATAGGAGAGAGAACAAGACACATCAGAGAGAATGAGGGCCAGCCAATACAATGCAAGGGAAAGACACCCTGGGTAAAGAGAGAGAGAGAGACAGAGAGAGAGATAGAGAGAGAGAAAGACTCAGAGAGAGAGAGAGAAAGGAGATCCCCGCTGAGAGGAAGAGAGGCTGCATGTGGAAAGCTGAGAGCAGAGCAAAAGCGGAGACGCATTCAGCTCTTGGCCACCACGGAAGACGACAACAACTTGCCGACTGACAACACTCTTCTGGAGAATCGAGAGCTCTTCAGTCAGCCGCGTGGTTCTCTACCTTCTTCCTCCACTTCTTTGAAATTGTTTTAGGAAAGTGACGAGACATGGGAATGTGCCACGTGGGAAACATGAAGGTTCGCACAGGAACGTTCAGGTTGTTGGCGGACGTGGATGGAGAGTGAGAGTGACTGACATTTTCCACTGAGGTACGGATCTGGAAATGAGTAGGAAAAACATGGAATACTTCAGATTCCTTGGAGGGCTGACATTGATTCTGGTTAAAAAGAAGCAGTGAAATGTTTTGTTCTTCTTAAGGGAGAGGGGAAAGTTAGTGACACATGGACAAAACCATGTTGAATGTAATCATGATCACCGTCCATCCCCGTCAGCTGCTCATGCCATCTCACAGGTGTGGGGACAAGTTGGGGTGAGGAAGCTTTTTAGGAAATTCCACCCAGCTTTTTACGATAAAGTTTTTTTCTCCAAAGTGCAGATTTTGTCCTCAGGAAGCAACATATTTGCCGGAAAAATTGTCAAGACAGAAAATTCCAATTTTTAAGAACACAGAGCTAATATTTTTAACATGAGCGCTGCTTTGACAAGCTCAGACTTCAAGGATGTGAAACCTGCGACTTCCATTCAAAAACCTTCCATGAGGTTCTTCTTTTTCTTCTCTCTTTTTCATGAAGACACTAGTCCCAGGTTTGGATTTGGTTATTTTCAGTAACTGAAGCACTTCTGTCTCGTTTGTTTTTTGCTCATTTTTCCAGACCCTTGAGACACACAGTGACGGTATCACCCAAGCAATTTAATTTTTACGCACGCCCTATTGTCCTTTAAGATCAAACAGCTGCTCTTTTCTGTCGCTCTCAATTCAGCTGTCTGCTATTTTTATTTCCCTCTGTGGAGGATCATCTGTTGATCCTGACAGACATTTCAAGGCTTCAGTTCCCTTGGAGGTGCTGGAATACCCAAGACACGTGTTGCATTGAAGGGTACCTCATAAATCAAGAGACACTTGGCGATGCTTTACAGTATTTTACAAGAAAATGCTTCTTAAAGTTTGAATTCCCTTACTCCAGTCTGGGCTGTTCATCTTTAGAGGCACTGGGGTGAGACTATGAACCTGCGTGGCGGCAACATGTCCGAGTTGATCTCTAACACCATCAGGACCTTCAGTGCTCTGGAGTCTAACCCTTGGCCTTCGCCTTTGCCCGATAACTTGACGCACTTCAGGTGTCAGGGGAGCAACCTCGCCCGCAATGGCATCGAGACGCAAGTGGCAAACTGGTCCCAGCACGGTGGCGTGGCGGACTTCGGATCTCGCTGCCTTCACGCCGAGTCGCGGGTGAAGAACTGGCCGGCGCTTCTGATTTTGGTCGCCATCGCCGTCACGGTAATGGGCAACATCCTGGTGATCCTGGCGGTTTCCCTGGAGAAAAAGCTGCAGAACGCCACTAACTACTTCTTGATGTCACTGGCTGTGGCTGATATGCTCCTCGGCATCTTGGTGATGCCGGTCTCCATGGTGACCATTCTCTACGGTAAGGCGCGCATGTCACTCACATTGGGCTTTTATTAAGTTGACATTTGGTGTGTTGCTGACTCCGCTCCAACGTGCTTCCCACAGCCTTTGGATGGAATGTCTTTAGGACTAAACAGACTACACCTGTCTGCATGCTGAACGCTTCAGTGCCTCTTTTCTGGTTCAAATCACCCTCTCTGGGTTTAGGTTTACCTCTAACCCTGTGTTTGGAAGTGTGGTAAATGAAAAGAAAGGGGGGAAAAAAAGACTTTAGAAAGCATGCCTGGCTCTGTGGTGGTGGTGGAGGACAGATGGAGAGCAGCAGTGATGGAGGTGGTCAGCCCTTGTTGACAGTGATGTGTTTATTTGGAGTGCCGCTTCAACAGAAAAAGAAAGTGGCACAACTTGCCTCCGCAGAGAGATGAATGAAAAGGCTCACAGGGCCATGTTTCTGCCACACAGACAAACTCCTACAGGTAGACTCTGTTAATACTGCATGTGTTATATAAGCAGTCAGAGCTGCAGTGCCTGGTAAAAGTATTCACACCCCTGGAAGGTCTGATCTTCTTTCTTTGTCAAATTTGAATGTATTTTATCAAGATTTCACGACACGTGGAGCATTACTACTACAATGCGTTTCTATTGACCTTAAATTTGGAATTACGAAAAAAATTCAACTAATGGAAACAAGGCAATTTCGAACAAAGGTTTTGTGTAAAGTTTTGCACGTGGATGATGTGTTTTTTTTCCGGCCGTATTGAATTTGGTGTATTTTGCATATTTTCATATCGTGTCATGTGACCAATAATCGGATGTTACCACTGGTGGAAACGCTGAAGAAGACAACAGGAAGATGGCGCGGCATGATTTTTAATGACTTATTGCATGAACGAACTGATTTTAATTGCGTTTCCTACTTATTGGAAGTAACACAATCGTGTTTTTTTTTTTTACAATTTTGTAATGAAAACAGCTTTTGCGATTTCCAAAAATGAGCACGGTCTACTTTACTCTGTTTAGTCTGATAACTTAAAGTTGTAGTTCCAGAAATCAATCCTTGCTCTAACTTTTGTAAATGGTCATGTCCATGTCTTGTTACAAAGCTATACTTCCTGTATGATTCTTTCTATGCATGAACTGATATTTCTTAGTGTAGCCTGCATATTTTTATTGATGTACAGCATTCTTACAGCGACACACTCACAACTGATGATAGAGAAAATAAAATATGTTGCTTTCACAAAAAAAGCCATGTTTTCAAATTAAAAGCTGCCTACTTGGACTCAGCACTTTGGTAACATCTCAGGTCATCTGGCATTCTCCACCCATTTTCCATCAACATCTCCAAAACAAAGCAGCCCCATAACATAATGCAGCCAACACCGTGTCCTGAAGCAGAGGCGATGTGTTTAAAGTTGACTGAAACTATTCCTGCCTCATAAAGATTTTTGAATGCAGGCCAAAAAGGTACATTTTTGTCTTATATGCCACATGTTGAGGAACAATGTGTCTTTCACATGGACTGTAGAAAAATTCTGGATTTCTTCTTCCAGTTCTTCAGTAAGGCCAGATTTGTGAGACATGTTTAAATCTTAGGCCAGAGTTATGCAACAAAACTTTTTTTTTTGGTCATGATGCTGTTTGTTAATATTTTCTACCAAAATGTTGTAGCCGTTACAGAGGCAGCTGGATTTATTTAGACATTTATCTTAATTTCTGAAGGTTGCTGGTAGCTCTGGACTTTACTTAGGGGTTTTACAGTAAGGAGTTTGAATATGTTTACCATACATATATATATATATATATATATATATATATATATATATATATATATATATATTCACAACATTCTTTGTTTTATTAACTTTACAATTGTTAAATACTTTGGTTATCCTATAAATTACGAAATAATCATTGAAGTTTTAGGTTGAAATGGGCCAAAATGTGAGAAAGTGAAGGGTGTGAAAATGTTTGCATGTTGTATCATAATTAAAACGGTGAAGCTGGGGGTAATGATGTTAAACTGGCTACGTCCTTTTTCCATATACTTATATCACCAGATTCCCTGTATATGTGGACTTCACTGCAAAACACCTAAATCTAAACCATCCTGTCCTAGATGGATCAGGTTTTACCATCCGATCAGATGTCAGGTGTGATGTTGCTCTTTTTTGCATTTGAAGAACAAATAATTCCCAGATGAAAAGATGATGCCGCAGTCTGCCATTTCACAACCTGCTCACTTTCTTCACATCTCAGAAATACAAATATAACACTGCGTATCTGACACCAACACCAGTGAGTAGTGTGAGTTACACGGAGAGACATTTCTAGAAGGTGGTGATGAGAGCGACTTGGTGGCTGCTTGGAAAAAGGTGAACTGAAAATGTCAGGGAGAAGATGAGCAACATTCTTAAAATGCTGGCTAAAATATCCTCATTTATGTGAACTTTTTCTTTTACACAGTTTTTTTCATGAGTCTTTCAGATGTCATAATTTGACAATGCTATCTGACTACTTCAACTGGACTGTAAGGTTAGACCTGTGAGTAATGGCAGGAGGCAAAAACGCTGAAATAACTTAACATTTTAGAAACAGAATGCCTAATTGTTTACCCAAGGGGTATCAACATGCAAAATCAGTCACAATAACAAATTTTGCTGAGCAATTAATTGTCTAAAAAATTATTGCGATAAACGATAATATTGTTTCAAGACCTTTTGACACTGATTTAATAGAAATGACTAATAATGCATGCTATTTCCTAACGCTGAATGTGACAGGTAGCCAATCAGAAAGCGTGGATTCTCCACTGCGCTTTCTGAGGGGAAATTACGAGGGGAATCCCAAACAGCTGACACGGTGCAACCCGAAGTCCAGCGGACATCGGAGATGATGTGTGCAAACAACATTAATGTTTATTCAACATTCCGTGCAAAAAATATGGAAATGACAAGGAGAGGAGTTGGAGCCAAATTGTTACCGCAGTTGATAAACCCGGTAGGTTTTCAGCTGTTCTTCGTTAACGTGACATAAACAGGTTATAATGATTTTCATTCAGTCAGGACTTTACGCTGACTCTAGCCACATGCATCACAGGTAGATTCTAGTAAAGCATTGATTAATGCCTGGTTTTAAACTTAGACTTGTAGCCATTATTTTGTACCCAAGTGGCTGGACACCACACGGCACAATCAAACCCGATTGAACCGATATAACTAGGATTTCTGTCGGCTAATGTGTCTCTCTCAGCATCCACCCCAACAACTTGCCCCTCAACAGCATCCTCCCCCACCTCTGGTGCCGTATCCCATGCCTCCACAGTTCTCTCAGTAAATGCCCCACATACTTGAAAGAGGTAATTTATTGCATTTTGTCTTTTAAGTTCTTTACCTAATTTGAAATTTTTGTATTTACACAACAGGGTTCTGTCAACCTATGAAGCCGACAACTCGTGTCGTGTGCGCTGGACATTATACTAAGGAAATGATGAAGGGAGGGTCAGTGGAGAGCACCGGAGCTGAGCCTTTTTTCATTCAGTGTCATCAACAGAAAGAAAAAAGGCAGGAAGAGACGATAAAGCCGATAATTAAAATGAGGTCGATAGGTTTAATTTATCGTGCGATTAATTGATTTATCGTTTATCGTGACAGGCCTAGTTGGGAATTGTTGCAGTTTGAATCCCCAAAAATTGGACTTCCTTTCTTAAAATGCAGTATTGTAAAGTATTTAAATTACAGAGAGTTTCTCTGGGCTCTGGAGTAACCTCCTGCTGTCTCAGCCTTGAGGTTGACAGCTGTCATTCTGAGCAGGATCAGAACTGGCATCGTTTCACCAGAGACGTGTCGTCAGACATGTCTTTAAAATCTGTTTTAAAGACAGAGTTTTACATAAGATGTAAAACTCTGCATATCTGTGTTTTCGTCGTGGTTTCTGATCTTATTGTCAGCAGTGAACATTATGTAAATACCTTTCAAATAGGCTATTTAAATTTTAGGGTTAGAGTGTTAAATGTTTATTGATCTCTGAGGATGTGTTCTTACATTATTACGCAACTGCCCTTGTGTTATTTGAAAATGGTCTCAAAGCAACAATATTATCGTTTATCGCGATATCTTCTGGAACAACTTATCACGTTATCGTGGCGGGACTAACTTCGATTCAGTTTAGTTACCATCAACGAACAAGGTTCTGATCGAACCGTCTCTGATTTCAATTAATAAATATAAGCCTTAACATAATAATCCATCTGTGTTGAAGGAAGCAGTCTGGTTACAACTCATGAAGCTCATTTTCTTTACCAACAATTTTGCTTTTTCAATAAAAAAGAGGCAGAAAATTAACAGAATTTGACTAAAGGAGGACATTTTCTGTGGGGGGGAAGCAGTTTCTCTGCACCTGGTCTCACCATCCGTCCATGACATTCAGACAAACAGAACGTCCAGAACCTTTGCTCCGCCCCCTTCTCCCCTGTGAACCTCGCTGTCATCCCCCTGCAGATCCAGGTGGCTAAGGATTAGCTGCCGCCGCTGCTGCTGTTTTCCTCTTCCGTTTCTCATCTCGTCTCTTGATCTGTCACTCTCCCACCACACAAGCTGAAGCACACACACACACACACACACACACACACACACACACACACACACACACACACACACACACACGCATTCTCATTGTTGCCCTTTTACCAGTGGGGCCTTTTCTCCTCCACGTCTCAGGATTCCGCTGCTCACGCAGGAAACCTTTAAAAACCCAAACAGCAAATTCATTTGCATGAGAAGAAGAGCGGTAAATAAGCAAAAAAAAACAAAAAAAAAACGGAAGAGTGCTTTTCAACAGGACGACCTCCAGAAGTCACTTTCCCCCCCCGGCTCTTAATGAGATGACAAAAGGACTAATTAGCCATGCTAACTCAAGACAAACAGCGCTGTAATTATTTTTCTAATGTTCCTACACAGCCTCAGATTTGTTTACTGATTCAGTGAGCGAACGCAACATTGTTTTTAAGTGTCAGGCCACGCTGATTATTGAGGCAGAGAGACGATCTTACAAATTCAGATCATGGGCCTGATGTCAAAAAGATGATTGGGAAGCGTTATTAATGAGGCCACAGATTAGATTATTACCGGGGTCATCCTGACGTTTAGGGAGGCCCTGTTATATTCATAAAATATAGAAAGATCAAACACAGCGAACATTTTCACTTTGGTCACATCCTCAACGCTGCCATCGCAGGTTCGATTCCCGGCCTGGTGACCTTTGTGACATATCTTCTCTCTCTCATTACCTACTTTTCTGTCTGAGTGCTTTCAAATAAAGGCCAGTAGAGCAAAAAAAAAAAAAAAACTTTAAAGAAATGACAGAATTTTTTTAAAAACGGGAATCATATTTTCAGATGAGATCTGTTACCTTTTGAAAAATAACCTGTGAGCAGGTATTAAGTACACCTTTCATTTAGCACACGTTTCTGTATTGAATGTTGTCCTATTGGTCTGGTGTGAGGTTCAGATTTAAAGTATTTTCATTGCCTGTAAGCAGAAAACCATCGTAATTAACAGAAATAAAGGCTGTAAAATTTTAACCTATATAACGTGTTTCATTCAGTGATAACGTTTCTGAAATAAATGGACTTTTCTGTAATATTCTAATTTATTGATCAGTTCTGTATGTGTGAAAAAACAACAATGTGCACCATCCTGAAAACTATAGCGCAACATAGTGGTGGCAGCATCATGGTGAAGGGATTATTTTAATAATCTGATGAAAGTCCTCAGTAATGTTTAATAATTTAATAAAATAATACTTTGAAGTATCAATGCAGAGCCGACTGGCTGTGAAATAATTCAACTTAATGACTGAAAACAGGAAGGAATAACATTCTTGATACATTATTCACATCACAACGTCTTTTAAGACGTTAAAAGGTTTAACAAACTAATAAATGTATCGTTTCCAGGCCATGCTGATTACACTAAGTGAATGCAGGGACTCGGCAGTCGTCTCTGTTTACCAAGATCAGTCTGATGAACCGAAACCCGACTGCTTAGAGCCAAGTTTTTAAATTATTCATAATTCTGGGACAAAGTGTGTCTCACATTTTGTAAGTGTGAAGTGTTTTTGAGAGTTTTTTCTATCTGCTTATTTCTACTGAGCTGATCTATTATTCCCTGTAAAGATCATCTGTGGACCAGAAGTGCTTTGTTATCCTCTTTGAGCAGCTTTGTTTCCATTCACCATAACATTGGACAATTTTACATTTCTAAAGTAAATTTGCTCAATGGAAATGTCAGTTTCTCATAAACGTGGTTTATTTTGTAAAACTGCAATGGAAACACTTTTTTGGCTTCATACGAGTCACACGATCAGAAACCGCACGTTTCCACTGGCCCAAAAAATGAAGAGGATGAAAGAAAGCAGGATGTTTTTATTTTACTTTATTATTTTTTGGTTGGAGAATGTTGGTGAGGAACAAATGGAAACTCAGTAATTGCGAAATTGTGTTTCTTCGACATGTGGAATATTGACAAAGTTTTGTGCACATGTGCAATGGAAATGCAGCTTTTGTCACTCGCTGGAGGAAACGCCTGCATTCAGCGTTTCTACGTTTGAAAGAGATTTTATTTTTATTTTTTTACCACAAAACCATCTAATTTGTCATTACCAAGACAGGTGTGTGGAATCATCTGACATCCATATAATGAAGTGCTTATCTGGTCTTGTAGACAATATGTTTTGTTAGTTATCTTATCAACTACGAAGAAACAAAACAGTGGCTGTTTTTGTTATATATTAGATACTTCCAGTAATTTCTGGTTCTCTTACTCTAAAATAAAATATGAATTTGGTAGATATTCCTTTAGAGAGAAAGAGCTTTAAGCTGAATTTGTAATAATTCAGTTTTATAATCTGTCCCTGTTCACTGTGGCTCTGCATTATGTTACTGGTATGAAAAAAATTATGTATTTTTAATTAAAGTTGTCCTATTCAGTAAGCAGTAGTCTGTAATTTAAATTTTGGTTGTTATAATTCCAGCTTTGTTTTTTTTCTTCTTTCCTTTTTGTTCTTTTATTTAATGTGGTGGGTCTAACAGGTGGCTCCGTGTGGAGCTCGGCCACCGTTGCCATGGAGAAACAGAACCCATCAGTCAAAGCTCCTGCAAAGTCACTGAAGTGATCTACTGTAAGTGGTGGATTTTTGAAATTAGTTTCCATTGAAGCATAATCTTTGGCTTCTGACTAAATGAAGCCATGTGATTGGAGGTGAATTGCTACTTGAGGTGCTGTGCAGTCTAACTTTATTTTTATATTGAGAGAGCGAATTACTGTTGGAAGAACCTGAATAGGACTGTAGGCTGGGGAAGTTTAGTTCTAACAAAAAATGAGATCAAGAGAGCAAAGATAGGCACACGCTGTCTGTAAGGAGATCTTTTTTTTGTTGTTGTATTAAAACGAAAAATTAGGAAAACACACACCCTTACTTTCATTTCTCCACATCAAGAAATAAGTGTTGCATTTCCATTGACCATATAATTTTACAATTGAACTTTTCCAAAATAAGTTTGGTAAATGGAAACGTACAAAGTTTGAAAAACTTTATTTTTGATCCAAAGTTTTGGCACTAGGATGAGGTATCGAAATTGGTTTATTTTACAAAACTGCAACAGAAACCCTGTTTTCACATCACTCCTGTCACATGATCAACAACCAGACGCTTCCACTGGCGCAAACCGCGAAGAAGACGACTACAGGAAGGAGTCGGAGGATGTTTTTTAAATAACTTATCACACAAACAAACCTAACAATTATTTTTTAACGGAAACGCCGCAATTGAGATATCATTTTAGCGGAATATTGACAAAGTTTTGTGTACATTTGTAATGTAAACTCAACTGGGGGCTTCATCAATAAACAGAAACAGATTTTAAAAAAAGGAAAAAGTAGTTTTTCATTTCAATTAGTCAAGGTATTTGTCTTGGTAGATCAAAAAGGAGACTTTTCTGTCTCTATAATATTTAAGTTGTCCTACGTCAAACATACTAGTAACACTCTGCGTCCCTGTTGTAAATAATAATAACAGTGTGTGTGTATCTACAGAGCCAGTCTGGCCATCTCTTCCCTCACGGTGGAACACTTTTTAGTTGCACTATAGTTGAGCGAGCTTTGGCCGGAGCTTTAACATATATTCTCTCCAGTGTCGGCTGTAAATATTGAATATTTTTGATCTGATATGAATCAGTGTGCACAGCTTGGGGGGCTTACGAGGCAGTTCAACCGGCTAACAGCTGATCTGTTTTAGCTTCGGCTCAGGCCTTGTCCGTCGTGTCTATTGACAGACGGCCTAGCAGTGAGATTTAGCTCAGTTGTTCAAAGCTGTTTGTCTGAAACGAGCATCTGACGTCCATTTGAGCGTTCTGGAGATCAACCTTACACTGTGTCCGTGCAGACGCAGTGGGGACGGGCTCAAAATCAGAAAACACAAATCCGCTTCTTAACGTGCCATTTGCTTTTTATTTCTCCGTGTTTTTGTCGTTGCGTTCCCCCTGGGATGAGCCGTCATAACACAGCTGACAGACTGATGCGCTTTCTCACCTTACATAATCCTCCCGATACCTGCTGCATTGCTTAAAACAGCTTCAGTAACTCAACTTGACTACAATTTGCACCCATAATGGTTAAGTATGCAGCGCTGTCTCCTCTAAGCTGACGGGTTCTGCATGTTTTCGTGGAGAAATTAAGGAACTTCAGTGATTTTCCCCCCAAGAGGTCGACTGCGTTCTGAAATCAAGCCGCTAATTAAACGGTGAAGGTAAACAGTTAGCTGTTCAGGCTGTGACAGAGTTCAGCAGTCGGTGCATTCATGTGTCACATTTTGATTTTTGCAGTTCATCTAATGTCATGATTTGTAAATATCAGGGCTGCATGGGAAGCAATAATAATGTCACTGCAAACTATTTATGAACCGTTAAACTTTCTGAATCCTTCCGGCTAATTGGCAAACTTAGGGAGTAAACGGTGAAGTCAGAAATAGAAATTGGGGTAATTATCATTATTATTATTATTTTCCTGGTTTGGAAAGGTCAACAACTCCCAATCAGACACAGCTAACATTTTGGCATTTAAAATGTCGGCACTAAAATTGGTATCGACCAATATTAGTAATTTTTTAACATATTGGAATCGGCCCGATAAAACTGGGCTAATATTAACTGATATTTATTTCTGTCTTGCTGCCATCTGTTTCTGGTTGTTAAAACAGTAGAGATACAATATTGGTTATCGGCCAGAACAGCAATATAAATATCAGATATTGATATCGGTCCAGATGTTCATATCGTGTTTTCATGATAAGTTCATGATAAGTTCATTTTAAATGAGATTCAATGAAGCTACCAGTTACTCATGAGCAGGGATGTCAAAAGTGCAGCCCGAGGGCCATTTGTGGCCCGTTTGCTGATTTTGTGAGGCCCCCCAGCTGCAATTCAAGAATGATACAAATTTGGCCCGTTCAGCACAACAGGTTGATGCAGATGGAGGTTTTTGTTTTTGTTTGTAATCAGGATAAAATGATTACAGACAGTAAAATAATTTGAAAGCTAGATGCCTTTCTCTGCTGGCCAATCAGGTGGAGTTTTACTAATGTTTTTGCCCATTCCTGATGTAGATCACCCGAAAGAGTTGATCATTATTATGACGATACAGGTGGAACAAAAACGTTTCATCTCATTACTCGCCATCATTACGATATTTATCGATTTGATAATTTGCTGTTATTGTGCGGTTCGGGCCTTTAAGTGTAAACTGTCTGGAACAGTTGGCCTTACCGCCTGAAGCAGATGCATATTTCAATAAAGTCCTGAGGCAGGAGAATTTAGTTAATCTGCGAGTTGCTTTGCTACGTTGATGTAAGCTGAACTCTCTCAACAGCTGGGTGGATTTCAGAGTCAGACTCGTGCTCTGCAGAGCCGGTGGCCACCAACGCCGCCGAGCACAGGCGAGCCAGCTGACAGATTCCTGAACTAAATATTAATCAATATCTGAGGTCTAAGCAGTAAAAAGCTTTTCTGCTTATGGGAAAACTCTTGAAATGGAACCAGATTTCCATTTCAAGTAGATGTACATAAAATCGGGTCATTTTCTGAAGCCGGGAGATTTTAGAGTAGGCGATTGTGTGGTAATGTTTTGCTGATAAAAATCAGTATAGTAGAATGTCAATAGCTTTCAATGAGCTGTCCCTGAACTGCAGATGATAAATTTATTATTTCTTTGTCATTTTCAAACAACAGTTCACTGGAAATCAACATGCAGTTGTTGTTAGCAACAATCTTCATACAATAACTGCAATATATTTCATGTTTGATGGTGAGCAGTTTTTACCTGGAGGTTTGCCATCCTCATCAGAACGACATTATAGATTTCAGTTCCAGTATAACAGCTACATGCACTCTATGTGGAAACAGGCCAATGTCTGGAAACCGCTGAAACGCCTATGTTGCTGGCTGTGTTTCTGTTCACTGTCAAGTTGAGCAAATCGGAATTACAAAAAATAAATTAGCTAAATGGAAACACGTCAATTTCTAAAAAACCCGTTTTTCAGTGAAAGGTTTTTGCCCTACGATGAGGTGGTTTTTCGCAAAACGGTGATGGAAACACTTTGTTTGCTTCACGCCAGAATATGAATATATCTCATAACTGTTTACGTCTTTCAATGACTTGTCACGTGAAACAAACATATTCACGTGTGATTTGAATTGCTTTTCTTAATGGAAACACCGCAATTACAAAATTATGTTTTTTTTCCCACATTGGTAGAAAATAAAAAAAGTTTTGCTCACTGCGGAAGAAGAAGCCCCAGAAATGTAAACAACGATGAAAGGAGGAGGATTGAAAACAAGAAGTGAGATAAGATGCTCATAGACTCATTAAAACCAGCTTCAGATGGGATAATCACTGACAAATACACACTTTTTGGTTTGTAGTGCAACTGATATCTAAAAAAACTACAGACGGAGTTTCTTCCTCCACACCGAGGCTGAAACTGATGATGGAGGCACAGAAATGTCTCTTCAGGGAAATTCTTCAAATCAGTTCTTCTGGTCCTGTTGTTGCTGCTGCTATCTTTCATGGCAAGAAAACAGATTAATGGTCTAGGAAATACCCAATTTTGAAACTCAGTTTTCTGACAATTATCCTTTCAATCTTTCTGGACAGAAAAGTAGACATGTACTGCTCCCTTCATGAACCTAACACACTGTTTGAACTGAGCTAACTTGAACAGCTGTCACTAATTTACGCTGCCAAAGAATTGTTCATTTTGGACGAAGTGGAGGATTATCAAGTCCTCCAAGTAGCCGGCTCAAATCTTTGCTCTAGTTTAGTTTTCTCTGCGAATTCAATTCCGATCTCGTGACAACAACAACCACATTACTTTATCTCATGCTATGTAATGCAGATGCTCTGTCTGCGATCATGAAAGTTTACACACCTGCGCATGCTTCCACTAACTGCAGTCCAAAGTGGCCGAAAACAGGAAACAGTTTGTATGGTTTGATAGTTTGATGGTTTGATTTCCGGCAGTTACAGAAAAATGGTTGTTTGGTTTAGGAGGTATTAGACGGGAAGGAAACTACCATCTGTTGTGAAAGATTCAAAGATTTGTCCTCATTCTCTGGATGGACAGCTGTGCAGGATGAGACTCACCCTGAAGGATTATTCACTGTCTTTTGTTGATCCTGCCATGTTTCACTCTTGAGCCAAATCCACAAATCTTTTATATTTTAACAGGAGTGCTTCCTTTAGAGGCGGTACGTTACTCAGACAAGTTTTATCTCCTGGAAAATAAAATAGAAAAACAACGAGAAACAACTTGCTGTTTTACAAAGCTTCAGCTTTGATTAATGTTTTTTTTTTTTGTTTTGTTTTGATTTTTTATTTTGCTGAGCATTAGACAGTGGATGGAATCATAGACTAATATATATATATTTTAGAAATGTTCTTGCTTCAACATACAGGTGTTGTACATATTTCCCCCCCAAAAAAAATTTTTCTTTAATGTCTTCACTTATCATCTTTGTAATTTTCTCTGATGTTCATCTGTGATAAAACTGTCATAAGGCTTTCATTAATGATGTAATTAGAAGTATAGGCAGAACAAGATCTACAGCTAGAAAATGAGGGAGATGAAACCCAAGTCATGTTTCCACATGAGACTCTGTATGCGGAAAATGCTTCATGTTCCCAGGAGGATCAAACATGCATGGAAGAGAAGGATCACCACTGACCTGGGTGGGTCATGAAAATGAAGAGCTGAGAAGTTAGTTTTTAAATGTGGAAAAGATTGTTTTTGTAGATTCAATTCAAAAATACTTTATTGATCCCAAAGGGAAATTAGAAGCTAATGTAACTCTTTTAATGAAAAGTTTTTGTAGCCGGTGATGGCTGTGGGCAGGACCTCCTGTAGCAGTCTGTACCACAACAAATTTGAAGAAGCTGATTCGTGTGAAACCCACATACATGTCTTGGAAATCTTGGGTCAAGATATTATTATAAGGCTGGTGGATTTTGTATTTTTATTATTTTAATGCATGTAGGGGTTTGTGTCCAGACATTCATTGATGAGCTCCCGAAAAATGATTCTCTCTAAGACAGACTTTAAGTAAGTAGATTTGGAAGAACATCTAACAACTGCATGCAGAGAGAATCGCGGCTCAGATGAGCGATTATATGAAGTGAAATCCAAAAGATCAAATCCAGGACTGAATGGTTTTGAGAAAAGTTATGACAGTATATAGAAATGAAAACGTGTTCACAAAATTAGCAAAATTAACTTGTTTTAATGCCGTTATTTTTTTTAAACGTGCGTTTAACACAATTTTTTGGACTTTATCTGTGCTGCAGTTTGAACATAACTTTCTTCTCTGTCTCAGCTGTTTCTCTATGGAGCTAATTTGCCATTTAATCCAAAACGTAATCTCTAAAAACAGCTCCACTTTCTCTTCACATCTCATCCCACTTGGCTCTGCTCTGTGGTGTCGCCATGGCGCTGCAGCGCTGAGAGCGTAAGAACACCGAAATTATTTTACTGTTGTAGACAAAACAACGCAGCAAAACCTTATTTTACATACAGCTATTCATGACTGCTGCAACAAAAATAAAAAAAACACAAACACTGATAAATACAAAAGAATCAGACATGAGAAACAATTTCATGTTTTGCCTGTTTTAATCAGTTAACAGTCCTAATAAAAACATGTAGAACTCATACAGTAACTCATTTTTTTATTTTTTAACTATTAATTAAATGTCTGTAATTCACAGCAAACCTATGATTAATTAGATCATGAGCTAACATTTTTCTTCTTGCCCAATCGGTTTTATCTGTTCCAGGTCCAGTTATCTAATGAACGATGATCGAGGCTTTAAAGGTTAAACCAAAGCAATTAAATTTACAACATCCAGTAGGCGCAACATCCATAGAGTGCAGCAGATGTCAGATTAATTCTCTGTGAAAATGTTGTGTATTTTGTCGCTTCCAGCCACAGACAGCCTGAGGCGAATGTCAGACTTATACGTTTTTCACAAAACCAACTGAGTTCCATGAAAGACGCAACACTGCAGGAAGACCAAGGCCCCTTTAACAACACACCTCTGATCGCCGCCGCCTCAGCCGGGTAAACGCTGCTGTGCATGTGTCAGTCCTTCAGAATAAAACTAAAGCAGTCATGGAATGCGGTCTCACCCCCGTCCTCTCTCCACATAAAAAAAACAAGAATGTGAAGAAAGCTCAAAATCCTCCATGATTTCCTGCTTCCACTCACACCATCTGTGACCTTAAAATCCCAGGAAAGACTTTAATCTGCTGCTCTGCTGCGTCTTTCCATCATCACTTGACAGATTTTGAGCCGTCTTCAGTCAACAAACTAAAATATGAATCGGGAATCCTCCATTTGGAATGTTTGCTGCGTTATTAGTGTTGAAAAGGTTCTCAGAGTTTTTACATCTACATCAGCTAAACACTTCTTTGTTTTTTACCAGTTTAGTTGTGGAGGCTGGTGCTGTTATGTAACTTGAATGTGTCAAAAAAACAAAAAAATAGATTCTGTTAGTTAGCAAAGCTCACAAAAAAATCTAAATAACCAAAATATGTTGTTGTGTAAATTGGGGATCTTCTTGAATGTTTTCCACTAGATTGTATTTTGACCAATTTTATACTGAGGTGGAAAACTCTGTTGTATTCTACTTTGCACACGGTAATCCCAATATTATTAGGGCTGTCAAACAATTCAAACTTTTAATCTGATTAATTACAGGATTGCTGTGAATTAATGGCGATTAATTGATCGTTAAAAAAAAACTGAGAGACTAAATGGGTTATAATTTTTTTTAGGACGGTCAAGTTATTAAAATAGGATACAGAATGCAGAAATATTGGATGCTTTTGTATTTACCACTGTTCACATTCTTTTTGTTCATAGCAGTTCAGTCGTGAGTAGCTGCGACTGAATTTTGTTTTGTCTACAACAGTAAAATAATTTTGAGGCTCTTCCTGTGCTCTGAGCGCTGCAGCGCCATAGCAACGGCACAGAGCAGCGCTGAGTGAAAGGAGAGGTGGAGAGGAGAGAGTGGAGGAGGGCAGATAAATCGAAAATATCGATCATATCAGTATTAAGTCGGTATCATTATTGGATCGACACTAATGTGAATATGTATATTTCACTTTCAGATTGCCTCTTGAAAGTTAATCTTATTTTTGTTTTGGAATTTCCTAACGACAGAAAAGACTTTGTTTTGATTTGCTCTCATTTTATAACCCCTTGACTTACTTAAGAAAAATTGCACACAAATTAGATTCATTTTCTATTTCTCTTTATGTGAATATGTGATTAAAGTATTGTGTGCTAAACTTGTCCAAATTCTTGAAAAAAAGGAAAACCACAAAAACTCCTAAGTACCTAAAGCTTAAATAACAAAAAGTATTGATCAATATCAGTATCGGTGATATTGGGTCTATATTTACCGTGTATCGGATCGATACCAACATGTGCATTATCACACATTGTTCTTGGAGTGGCAGATGAGGGGTTAAAAATCCTGTAACATTATGATTATGTCAATAATGAATTTGCAAAACATCTTTTTTATTTTCTAGTTATTACATTTTGTTGTATTGTGAAAACCAATTAAACATCCACACGTTTAAACATCTGTATGTTAGAAAAACAAAGTGCCCCTAATTTTTTTTTCTTTTTCGTCTAAACCTTTGTTGCATCACCATAAAAAAACTACTAATAAGATAAAACGTGGACCTGTGAAGACACTCGACCCATTCAGAAACCTCTCTCTGACTGAACAGGAGCCCAGACCTTATCAGCTAACCAGGGTGTCACCGACTCCCTTCGCTGATGCCTGACGGCAGCTGAATGTGCTCAAATCCCTGCAGCAGATTTCTTATTTCCAGCAAAAGATTGAAAGCAGAAGACAGAGAGGCTGTTTCAGCAGCAGAATAATGATTTTATTGTCATTTCACACAATCTCTGTCGATGTCATTCAGAGAGCAGTAATGACTGCAGCTTTCCTCGTCTCCATTCCCCAGCCTGTTTTATATGATATCTTCCTGTTGCCGCTGCCTTAATGGGTTTTTCATTTTTCATTTTTCTATTACCTCATTTAAGGGAATATCGACTGTTTACATTGCATCATCAAGCAAAAGACCTAAAAATATAAACGAACAAGGCACAAAATGCAGCAGTTAGGGAGTCGTTTCTCCTTTAGCTACTAAGATTGTGACTGCAATGAGAAGAGGCTTAAACATCCGCCATGAGGTCACACACACATTTAGGTCATCAAAACGTCGTAACATCTCACAATGTATGAAAACAGGTCATGTGTCGATTTGGATGTTAAATTAAAGAGTCTAACACTATGTTTTAGTTGAGGGAATATAGTCTCATTCCCTCAACTAAAACATAGCTGCAGTGTTGATTTGATTCTTTCATGCATGCTTGAGAAATCCTTTAATCTCCATGGCAACCACTGAGTTGTGCAACACACCCGGGTGGATCTAGCCTCGCCTTCAAGGACGAAGCTCCTCCTCTACGCTGCAGTTTCCAAGCTTCTGAGCTTCTGCCTCACAAAGTAGCCCTACCCGCCACTGCCCCACTCAGTTCCTTCAGACTAGCCAGCAGCAATTAGCAAACACCTGGTGGAACTGAGCATCAGCTAAGCTCATTATAGGAGCTGCTTGTCAGTGAAATGTTGGTAAAAACATTGTTAAAGCATTAATAGAGGAGCCATGTTTTGATGACTTCCTGAAGGCGGAGTTTCACAAAGAGTAGGAGCTTCTTAAAGAGACAGAGGCCCAATTTTAAGGCGTTAAATTATGAAGTTGAATGTCTTTTATTTAATGTTTTCATAACAACTGAAGGTAACATAGTTACTTTAGATTGCTACTATATGGCTGTAAAGTACATAATACTGCCTCCTTAAAGATAATTTTTAAATGAATAAAAACAACAAAAGCAACATTTTTCTGTTGTTTCCTTGGCTACATAAACATCCTGAACATCTGGACACAATGTACTCAAACTGGCTGCTGGATGAACATGTTCAGCACACAATAACACCAACATGGGTTAACCAAGGCTTCATCCTGAGGTTCACTGCTAAGATGGAGACACTCCAGGGAGTTCTCTCTTGCCTCCAGGACCTCAGTTCATAATGACACCAAAGAATATTTAAAGTGTCTGTTTTCCAGCCGAGCGCCTAAATACGCCCCACTTCTGATCTTCTCCCAGAGGATATGAAATCCCTGCGTGCTCTGCTCCGTCATCCTGCGGTTTCTATTCTATCTTCCTGCAACACCTGATGACTTGAGGAGCGTCAGAAGCACAAGCCGTCTCGATGGAAGTGCCAGCGGCGCTGAAAAAGAACGCCGTGAATCAAAAGTGGGAACCAAACAAAACGAGCGAGGCTGGAAAGGTTAAAGAGATTAAAACATGGCTGAGGAAACGGTTTTCTTTTGCTCCAGAGTCTTTTCTCCAGCAAATATAAAGACTCAGGCTTTGATTATATTAGCCCGCATTTTACCCCGACAAGTAGGGCGGCTGTAACGACGGTTACACAACAGAACCACTTCTTGGACGCTCGATGTAGCAGTGGATCGCCTGGAGCAAGAAAAAATAAACTCTAATTCCTCCTTTTGATATCGGCGGTGTTGGGAGGAGGAGGGGAATCTAAGCAAGAAAGTGACACATAGGAGGTGAGATAGTAAAGTCCCCCGAGTGGGGGGGGAAAACTCCCTGTGTTGTGCTCATCCATGTGTGAGAAACTGGGTGAGATGGAGGAGATTCTGATTTTTTATGATTCCCAGAGCCGCTGAGAGGAGCACAAAGGGACAAAAAAAAATAAAATAAAGTATAAAACGGCGACAACAGCAGGCAGGCGTTAGGCTCATCCCTCTCCTCTGCTCCTCGCACAGCCAGGCGGAACAAAACGAAGCGGAGAAAACAAAAAGGGCAACAGCCATCATCAGGCTCTGCTGGCCAGATGTGAGACAATGAGAGACGTCAACGGGAAGGAGAAAAGAAAAAGGCAAAACACGAGCATAGATGGACTGGATGATGATGGAGATTTGGGAACTGAAGGCGCCTTGCTACATGTAGAGATACATTTAGCCGGAGTAGACCAAAGAACTTTTTATCGCAGCTACGATTCAACTCATCTTTCCAATCATTTCTGTACCTTACTGGTTATGATACATACAAGTTGGAACATCTTGTTATGGATGAAACATCAGTTACAATAGAGAAACACAACCATAAACATTTACAGCTTTATCTAAGGAAGAGATATTGATGCTTATATCTGGGGTTTAGTGTCAGCCAGTACCAATCCAATACAGAAAGAGTCTGTTGAATTGACCTAAATTCTACATTTTATTATGTAAATTTTACGTTTTTGAATTTGACAGTATGTTATGTTACTCCTCCATTAAAAACATACATGGAGTGTTTGAGAAGTCCTTTAATCTCCCGTGGCAACCATTCAGATGTCCAAAACGCCTGGGTGGACGTAGCCCCACCTCCTTGAAGCTGCAGTTTCCAAGCTACCAAGCTTCCTCCTCACAGAGCAGCTCTCCTCCACTCGGCTCCTTCAGACTAGCCATCATCAATTAGCAAACACCTGGTGGAGCTGAGCATCTTCTGAGCTCATTATAGGAGTTATTTCTTAGTGAAACGCTGATAAAGAATTAATAGAGGAGCCATGTTGGGATGAATCCCTGAAGGCGGAGCTTTAGAAAGAGCAGGAGTTTCTTAAAGAGACAGAGGCCCAATTTTAAAGCTTTAAATTATGAAGTTACATTACTTTTAAGTAAAATTTGATATATGCAATATTTTTATAATAACTGAAGATAACATAGCTACTTGACTGTGTTCTAAAATGGCTCTATGCGCATAATTCTGCCCTTTTAAACAAATAAAAACACACAGCTTTTTCTTTCCACTTCAGCAAAATTAGAAAAAAACCCATCAGCGGTGAAATGTTTCACGATTCATCAAAGATTTTGAGAAGAAAGTAACAAAGATATGATTTGCTTCATATTTCAAAGCAAATGTGAATCAAGGAAAACAAATAAATGAAAAAAGAAGATTTAATTATTACTTTTAGTGTTTTCAACACTGTACTTTTTATGCTTATCAAATTTACCGTACTTATTTATCTTAATATACAATATGACATGGTACATGAAATCCCTTCTAAGACATAAGTTGAGTCATCTAAAAGTTTTCTAATTAGTCCAGACAGAGGCGTATAATTAGTGTTGAATAATTAGAGCTTGTGATGAAGCGCTGCTGTAATTTGGACCCAGTTCAGCCGCTTCAGTCCCAGAGGAGGGAAGTCACTTTCTGAGGACCCGACTCATCACTCACGTTGTCGCATGTGCAGGTGTGTCACAGCGAGTGTGTTGGAAAAAATGGTTTAAAGTTTCAAATTATGTATTTACATTATTTATTTTTTTTTATGTCTTGGATGAATTACACAACATTTTTCTGATTTTTATCGCTATTATTATTCAATTTGTAACTCATGTCTGCGCTGAGAATTAGTTTTATTCTCTGTGCACAATACAATTATTTTTATCTTTTGGACAGCAAAACAAATAAAAAAAAATCAAAATATGCCCACAGTGTTGCTCCTCCAGGATAATTTCACCTTCTTGCCTCCGTAAATTAAAACATGCTCCATTTAATTACAGATGAATAAACGAACAACGACGGAGTTATTTTAGCCCCATCCGTGTTGTTCTCCTTTAACTGAATTTCATTAATGAGTTAATAATCAGTGCAGCTCATGATTCCTGAAGAACTTCTGCAGCGTTTAGCATTGATTGGAGTCTGAGTCAAACTAGGACCAGGAGTGTTTAAATGTTAATTTAAATAAAAAGCAGATGGCCGCTCAGCATAAAGGAGTGTGCTGGAATTTTTGAAGTGAACACAACATAAAAACACAATGTGAAACCAATAAGTTATCAATTTTTCTTTACCTTGACTTGCTAAATATTCATAAATATAGACATGGCATGAAGGTTTATTACAGAAATCCCTAAAAAAAATCAAAAGGATTTTCAGTTAAACCAGTTTAAGTGGCACGATCAAACAACTTCAGTACATTTTATTCTTCATATTAGAAATAAAGTATCTTTTCACAGGTTTAGTAGCAGATAATCTAATATAAAATGGTGGCGCAATGATCCAACGTTCAAACCATGTGACCTAATAACTAACACTGAAGGTGTTTTTCTCATTAACAGTTTAACATTTTCAGTTTTTCATGGTGGTACTTAATTATTCAACATAAACCATGAACAGCTTTCAATAAGCAGCAATCTATAACCTTTAGGGCGTTAAAAACTGCTATAATGTTCCTTCAGGGTTTCGTTGGTTTGCGCTGATGTTTTACTGCAATTCGGTTGCGTATTAAAATCTTACTGAGGTTTTTTTTACTTCACTTCGTGGGTGAAGTATCACTATGATGATGTCATTTCTTTGTATTCGTAAAAAACCTTGGTATTTACAGAGCAGTTTGAAATTGTTTGCTAAAAGTTATTGAGTGCTTTCAGTTTGCCTCTTGTTCTCTGCGCCGTGTCATCGCCGCCCTGCAGAGACCACAGAGACCAGAAGCAAGGCGCTAAATGTGGAGAGTCGTAGTATGTGGTTCACCGTCGCAAATTGCCACTAGAGGGGCTCATAACAGATGTTACATTGAGATCAAAAGTCTGAGATTTCAACGCTGCCTTCTCCTTGGCTCAGTTTGCCTCAGAGGAAGGTTGGAGATGTAACCAGAAACACCGAGTTTAGAGTGAAGCACATGGAGGGTTTGTGAACAACAGCACATGAGGGCCACTGTAGGTAGAAAAAAGGGAGTACATTTCTACCAAATTTTGAGATTAATCTCAGAAATGTTCTTGAAAAGAACCTGGAAATTTCTGAGTTTCTAAAGTCAAATATTTTTGACTGTTGAAACTTTTAAGATTTTTTTTCCCAGCAAATTTTCAACTTTAGAAAATTTGAAAACTCAGAAATGTCCATGTTTTTCCTAGAAAATTCAGTTTGTCAATTTTTTATTTATTTTATTTATGTTTTTATTTCTTTGCAGAAATGTACCCCTCTTTTTTTCCTACTGCATGTACAGTGGCTCTACATATTCGTGCTCCACAATTTGAGCCGTTTTGTTTCAAAAATCATCCCAGCGTCCTTTTTGACATGTTCTCACTAAATGCAGAAGTTGATTTGAATTTAGCACAACTTCTTATTAGCAATAAGGAGCAATATTAGAATAAGAAGTCGTGGCACCAAGACGACTTCTTAACACGACATCAGCGCCTGCAGTGTTATGCTTACATCACACCTCACTGGCACTGACATCGTCATGTGTCTCCTAACATTTAGATGAGTTTGAAAAGAAAAAGGGAAATCTCTGTCATGGATACAGAAATTGGATGATCGTTTTGTTTTTTTCTTTCTCAGAACTGTTATGATTTTTATATATTAGAATTTGTAGCCCTCCCCTTTAAAGGTGCAATCTGTAACTTTTGTAAGGAACTGTCACCATGTTGTGACACTTTCCTATGAGACAGATAATCTGTGAAAAGATAAATCTCCTCCACTCCCTTCCTGAGTTACTATTGCCGGTCTGAAGAAATGCACCGCTTACCGTAAAAAGCAACCAATCAGAGGCAGGAGGAGGGGCTTAGCGATGTCAATCAACATCATGTACAAGAAAACAGTTTTTCCACCGTCATCGGTGGCTATGCTAGCTAGCCTCAATTTCACAAGAGGCGCTGCAGCATAGCAGAGAGCAAGAGGGGATGAGGAGCGCCACACAAGATGGTGACTGATAGCGTTAAGTCCCTCCTTCTGGCTCTGATTGGTTGATTCTAGTTAGAAGTTTGATTTTTGTTTCACACATAAACTATCACAACATAGGAATAGTTTCAACAAATATGTATAAAAATGTTTTTTAGCTTCAATGACAAAAAGATTTTTGTATATTAATTAGCTCTAAATAAAGTCAGAGAAAACTCTCTGCTCTCTGTTCCTCCGGTTCTGACTCTGAACCGGAGGAACCATGTCATCGCTTGCAGCTAAACTGAGCTAACGTTTAGAGAGTGTTATCATTCCTCTGCACATTTCCTGCATGAACATAAACTCACCAGCCACTTTATCAGCTACTCACCTGCTAAAACCAGGCTGGATCCCCTTTTCCTTCAGCTTCAGACTAATTCTTCTTAGCACAGATTCTACAAGGTCTCAGAAACATTCTGCTGATACTTCACTCCATGTTGGCAGAAACACAGCATCTCAATATTACTGCAGATTCAGTGGCTGCATATCCATGATGCTAATCTGCTGTTCCACGGCATCCCTCAGGCGCTGGATTAGGATTTGGTGACGGTGAAGGCCGCTGACTTACAGAGAGCTCAGAAACCAGTTTTACATGATACAGTGCATCGTCCCAGTGGAATCATCTATCAGAAGACTGCAGTGGCACAACTAAAAAAAAGTAACAAAAATAGCCATGAATCAGTTTAAAATGTTATTTCATAAGTTGTGGAATAATACAGTTTTTACTTAATACTGTACTTACTTAATATCACCTAATTCAATATAATTAAACTAAATGAATAAACATTTCCACTAACAGAAATGGGCAAATTGAAATTCCGACAATAAATTTGCTTAACGGAAACACGCCAGTTTCGAAGAAAAAACTTGTTTTTCCGCTACAGTGAGGTTGTTTTCTGCCCTACTGAAATAGATGTATTCTTGCAGAGCTGAAATGGAAACACTTTTCTTGACTCACTAGAGTCACATGATCAACAGCTGGATGTTGCTACTGGTGGAAATGCCAAATAAGATGACAGGAAGCGGTAGGACGATGATGGTTTGTTGATGTAGCTCAGCCATGTGTGACTTTAATTTCATTTCTTATTTAGTGGAAACACAACAATTGCAAAATTGTGATTTTTTTCTACATTAGAAGAATATCAACAAAGTTTTGTGCATATTTGTAATGGAATCACAGCCACTATGAATGTGAGGTCATTATGATCTGTCCAGGGCTGCAGGTCTGATGTCCTGCAGCTTTTATGTAGCTTCCTGGTTCAACACACCTGAACCACATCACTGAATCACCACACATTTTGGTCTTCAGTTTAGTTTTCTGTCATAATCTCTTTTCTTTTTTTCTTTCTTTTTTTATTTTTCAAAGAAACTTGATCTGTTCAAAACAGATTTGATTTCAGAACATCATGTTACACGTTTGGATGCATTTTGTTTCTCCTCCGCTGGAATGGTTAGAATTCCAAGCAATTTCTAACCATTTACATGACGTCCATGTTGGGACATAAAGACTAAAGATGAAACAGAATTATGAAAGCCAGCATCCAGGTTGTGTCTCTGCCTCACAGCTTTATGCTCTGATCCAATTAAGGCTGTGATGTACGAATAATAATAACAAGTAATAGGTGATAATAATAATAATAATAAGACGTTCCCGCTGTTGTTAAAACCAAATGAGTCTGAAATTCGTCCAGCCTGCTGAGTGGGTCCCTGTTGAGATCCGAAGCAGCCCGGGGCGGGACCAGAACATGCTGCATGGATTATCGCTCCCATCTGGCCTCTGAGTCCCAGGAGGAAGTGGAGGGCCACACATCCTGATGTGACCTCAAACCCGACAAAGAAAGAGAGAGAAGAGAGAGGGGGAGAGAGAGAGAGAGAGAGGGATCTGCATCATGTTTAATGCCAGAAAATAGACAACTGGCTCACATACCAGCTGTACTCTGACCTGTCGCTAGAGAACATCTACAAACATCAAACACTGAGACCGACTGGATGTAAATCAGCTCACAGGAAGACTGAAGTGCAGTTGGTTGTTTTGTTACCCTACATTGCTTCATTTGTTTTTATAAAAAAGAAGAAAATCAGGATCAGATGTTGGAAGTTTATTTTAAATGTAAACGAGCGTTTCCTTTTTTTGACTGGTGGCGTTTGAATTCATACATGCTCTGATCTCACGGTTTGCAGTAAAACACGTTCTGGGATAATGAACCGTTTTTTCTTTCAGGTCCCACAGGATGATTTGTCTCTATAAAATATGCGTTCAATCTTTATAAGTCATGTCCAGTTTGGTTAACTGCATCAGAACGCTGTGCAACACAGTAAAACCCAATAATGTCATTTTTTAAGACCTGATATCAATAGAGAAAGGAGAGTTTAATATGATAAGATGGTTCTTTCAGTGTCCATTCATAGATGAAACTGAAACCTGGAGATGGAGAAGTCATTAAATTGGATCAGTGCGCCACAGCGAAGGGAAAATAATGTAAAAGAGGCTTGGGAGTCTTACTTCTTCAAAAGAGAAAAAGACGCAACGGCGTCTCCGACTGACCTGGAGTTGAGAGTAAAAGCAACTTTCACCTGGTGGGAAAAGAACAGGTTTTGTTGTCCGTCTTCTCATTGATAAGTTCTCAAAAAACCTCTTTGAAACTTCCAGCCACCCACTCAGTTAATCCCCAATCTTGAATTTCTCAAGATTGTTTAAAACCTCCTGGGCTCTGAGGAACCGCAGCCAACCGGTTTGTCAGATTTGATTAGAGTCGATGTTTGTGTCACTTTAACTGTGGCGCTGAGCGAACAGCGTGATCTCAAAAGAGTTTTGAGAAAAAGCAGAAAACCTAAGCAGTACCGACAATTTGACAAATGCAAGACTTAAAGTTGGAACGTAATTATAGTTGACATGATCCGACTCCGACTCTGTAGTCATTTTGCACACACACAAATGCAGGCTTGGTGTGTGACGGCCTGCAGAGCACACACACAGGTCAGGAGGTCATAACCTCACATTACAAACCTGTAAACTCTTGTCCTGTGTGACGTAACTCAGAGTGGAGCCTGGTGCTCTGAACACACACAAAATACTACCAAGGGTGTTGTTTTTTTTTATCGTAAGTCTTTTGTTCTCCTTGATGCTTGTGTCCAGATTTATGACTTGATGACATCGTTTGGAAGGGATTGAAGGTGAAAGACAATAATTGCAGACGCATATTCAAAAGATAGGATCTGAGTCTCACTCTGTGCAAACAGAATCAATTTTTATTGCGCATCGGAATGCACCGTTGTTAAATTTGTGGCACCTTTATCTTTCCTTATGAGATTTAGAATTTAATAAGCACGAGTGAATAAAACCCTGTATGCAGTTTTAATGCCGCATACATATCTGGCATGAAAACTTTTTTAAAGGTGCAGTGTTATGTAAAATCAACTTTTTGGAGCTTTACATTTGTCATCCAAAACATTCCTGGTGCGTTGCCCTGATTCTTTCATGCATGTTTGAGAAATCCTTTTATCTCCCATGGTAACTATTCAGCTGTAGAAAACTCCTGGGTGGACCTGGCTTCCCAGTTACTCCCACCACTCAGCTCCTTCAGACTAGCCAGCAGCAATTAGCAAACATCTGGTGGACCTGCACATCAGCTGAGCTCATTATAGGAGCTACTTCTCAGTGAAACGCTGGTAAAAACGTTGCTAAAGGGTTAATAGAGGAGCCATGCTGTGATGACTTCCTGAAGGAGGAGTTTCAGAAAGAGCAGGAGCTTCTTAAAGAGACAGAGACCCAATTTGAAGGTGTTAAATTACAAAGTAAAATTTCTTTTAAGTCATATTTGATAAATAGAGCAACCAAAGGTAACACTTACTTGATTGTGCTATAAAATGGCACCATGTGGCACTACAAATAAATAACACTGCCCCTTTAAGAAGGAGATTGAAGCCAACTGTCATGTTGACTTTACTTTCCTGTGTGATTTTAATGTCTGCAATAGGTGCTACATAAATACATTTTACTCATTTTCTTGATTTTACAACTGGATTCCTCCATTATAATGTGCAGAGACATTCTGACGTTACCCAGAGAGCCACATATAAGACATAGTTCAAAACAACAAAGTGTAGGCCAGTCAAACCAAAAGCAAACCACTACTTTAACATCCTGTCTGATCGGTACAGCGGGAAGAAACTAGTCTCCAGATTAAGTAAACTGGTGAGTCAGATTACTATGGGTTTGCATTTGTCATATTAATTATCATTTATTTTGAACCATTTCTTATGGTTAAAAAAAAGATTTATCTTTGTCATTGTTACTTTCAGTTTCTGTTAATGTAAAAACTGCTTCCTCTGTTGTTTTTACAATTTTCTGCACTGTTTTTATTTCCCTCTATAGCTTCAATAAATATAAGAACATTTGAAAACAGGATTAAATAAAGTCTCTTTGTTCAGGTTAGTGGCATTAATCCTATAGTTTGTGTGACTGGAGTCCTAAAGAAGCTGATATCAAACTGGACTGTTCTTCCAGAGCAGTATTTGTGTTTGTGTGGCTCTGAATGCCATTTCAACCAGTTTTATCATCACAATAGTACAACAAAGTGTGGTGATGAAAGTCCACATCACCTTGGTGCATCTCTAATATTTAGCCAGCATAGCACTGAGGTTTCACACAGTGAGACACATTCAAGTCTTGGATGATTTTTTTTTTTTTTTTGGGTTGATATTTCTTTTTTGCTTGAAAAAAATAAATAGATAACCTGCATAATTTGACATAATGTGCTTCTTCATTGTTGTCACGGGCGATTATCTAACTGAACATGTCTGTTTTCCTTTCTGTTCTGCTCGGCTCCTTTTGTTTATCGTCATCCGCTGTCAGAACGCTACGCGCAGTTAGCCCGGTTTTCCTGTCCCGGCTCGACGACTCCGGCTGCTCTCATGTTTAATAATCCTCTGAGAGGTTTGGCTGAATGTGCAGCTGATTAGGTCAGATTGCTGGTTGGCTCAGATGGCGATCTCTAACACGTTTAACACAAAGCTTGTTCCAGGCAGTCAGGTTTTTTTTTCTTTCCTTTCATTGAAACTGTCAGCCAAACTAACAGTTTGTTTAAAATAATTTCTCCCCTAATTTCTTGCTGTTTTTTTTTTTTTTTTTTTCACAGCTAGAAAGTGCAAAGTTGGCTCTAAACCACAGACACACAGCAGCTGTATTAAAATCTAATTAGTTCTTGGGATTTTGCAGTTTTCATTTTGCTTCTTAGGATTCTTCTTGTTGAGTTTCCTTTGAATAAATATTTTATTCTACTGTTCTCTGTTGTTTTTAATTTAGTTGACGACAGAAATCAGAAGCATGCCTACCAAGGCCACTTCCAGTTCAGACTTGTGGGAGCGATGTATTTGTTTATTTCAGGTTCTAACATTTACTGCTACCTGCAGGTTGATTGGACTGTCTGTGGTTCCCCCCCAAGATAACATGAGTTTAGTGGTATTTGGTCTGTCCTTGTTAGAAACAGGTGGCTGAGAAAGCAATATGAAATGATCAGACAGTGAGATCCCAACCTCCCGGTGGAATGCTCCATAATGCCTGCTAGCAGACAGTGTAATGTCCACATGATCAGAGCTAATCTCTCTCCCCAATCACTCATTCGTTCTGCTCTCAGAGCTCTTGGCGAGCTGCACAGCAGAGTTATCAGAGTCCTGGCCTGCATCAGTTTATGTGTATTTAATGCCTTCTGGTCACTTTATTGTTTTAATGCTTTATAAGTGATGGTGTCTGTTGGTTCTAATCAGATTGTCTGACTGATGGCTTCCTAAGTGACATTTGTTGTTCCAGTAGTTCCCAGAGCAATCACCTTCATCAACCAAAACAACAGAGAAGATCAGGGACAAACACAAATGTTAGTTCATAAATCAGAGTCCACTATAAAAAGGTACTGGGGGGAAATAAATATTAAAATTTTAATGATTTACTTAATTTTATTGATTTAGTTAAGGTATACTGGTTTGTCAGTGCAATGTTCCCTAATGGCTACACTCTAAAAATGTGAACTACTTTATGTTGGTAATAGAATTAAAATGATGTTCAATCAGGCGCTAATCTAATTTGGTATGAAGTTGTTTTTTGTGGATTCCTTGATATAATTTACAGCTCAAAGCTGTAGTATGTAACTTTTATTAATATTTATCTCATGTTTTTTAAATCTGTCACAATCCTGTGACAGTATGGTACAAGACAAGATAATGCGTGAAAAAATCAATCTCCTCCACCTCCTTCCAATTCTGATTGTCATCTATAGAAATCTACCACTCCCCGGTCAAAGACATCCAATCAGAGCCAGGAAGAGGGTCTTAGCGCTGTCAATTAAGCTCATACACGCGCTGTTCCGTGTGCTAATGGTGGAGAAACAACTTACTGTAAACCTGAGCATTCATGACAGGCTCTGCAGTCAGGAAGAAGCCATAGGCTAGCAGTCTGTGATCAAAAGCCAGATGTTACTACTGACGGAAACCACAAAGAAGACGACAGGAAGTGGTAGGAGGATGATGGTTTGTTTTTGTTTTTTTCAGACAACGTGCAGCTGGCTCGACCTGAGCTGTCACAGCATCACAGTTCATAAAAATCTGTGTCAGTTGAAGGTGTTGAATCCATGACTACAGTTTCCCCAAAACGCCGCACACGCAGATGCTCCCCAGGATAAGGAGCTTGTTTTTGCAAAGGCTGAATAAAACGCTGAGGTCTCCTCTGATTGGCTGATGGATGATGAGCAGCACCGCCTTTAGCGCTGAATTATGAATATATTTAATCTAACTGTTGACATCCGTCGCTGCCATGATTTTAAACACCTGAACAAACGTATTAACATGTGATTTTCATTTTGTTTCTTATTTAAGGGAAACACCGCAATGCAAAATTGTGTTTTTTCCACATTAGAGGAGTATAGACAAAGATTTGCCCACATTGGAAATGGAAACGCAGTTAACGGCTCTCGTTTTACCTTTTCAGGCGTCTTTATTGGCCATTACCTTCCTGCCGCCTGCGTCAAACTCACCATGATTTCTCTGTTCCTTCATTTCTTCTCTCACTCTCCTCTCAGTTGTTTGCCTGTATCCTCTCCTCTCCTCTCCTCTTCTCTCCTCTCCTCTGCAGACAGAGAGAGCTCAGTGAATGTACTTTTCACTATAAACATATTTGGATTGAACTGTGGCACAATTACTGTCACCTTTCACCTGCATGATGAAATGATAGTTCTCCACCCAAGCTGGCTGATGTCACTCTCTGGGAACAAACAATGGGAGGATTTTATTTGCGGTGTAGCTTCTTGCTCTCTGACTTATGTGTGCTGAGAATGATGGGAGTAAATAAAAATAAGTCCACACTGACAAACTGTTCTTTCAGTTTTGCATCAAAAGTACTAAAGAGGACAGGGTGAGCCCCAAGTTCTTGTTCACTGGCTGCAGTTTTGGTGGATTCTGTGTTTATTTTTTATGCCAACAAAGAAATGTTGTTTTTTTTTCTTTGGTTTTCAATGAGGTCAGGATGACAGTGGGGATACCTGGCCAAGCTGCTGTGATGAGAACACGGAATATGATGTTCTTGTGGGTGAAAGTCCAACCTGCTAACTGTGTAAAGCTCGAAGATGACTTCCATTAAACGCCTGTGTTTCCTGGGATTCGCTACATGACTTTTGGCTGAATTAATCGAAACACAGAATCAAGTTCCCTGCCACGTCGGCCACCTCAAATGCCTGACAGGAGACATGGAGCAGTTGCTCCATGTCTCCTGTCAGGCAGACGTGGTGCAAACACCGTCGAAGTTTACACTTCGACGGTGCAGACTGAGTGTTTTGTATACTTCATCTTGTTCCATGACGTATAGTTCATGAACGCGGCTGAATGGACACGCAACCTGACTGCAGAAAGAGCCAACGTGAATTTAAACGGTCACCGGTTGCCACAGTAACCTGCCTTCGTCTTACTGTTTTAATCCACAGGCATGAATGAGGCATCTATGCGTTTATGTCTAAGGTTTTAGCATTGACTAGCATGTTGTCGGTGTACTACAGCTGTTTATCACAGCCTGCACTACAAAAAAAAACACACAGGTTTAAGTATTTCTGGTCTAGTTTGCACTTCAAATATCTTAGTGTACTTGAATTAAGACAAAACTAACTTAAAAGCAATTCATCAGCAAGATATAGAAGCTTGTTTCAAGCATATAATGCCTTGATATAGATGAAAAAATATCAATATTTTCCATTGGCAGGAAAATTGTTGTTTTGTTATAAGTAAATTTAACACGGAGGTTTTTGTAGGTAACAGCAGGAACTATCGCCGTCCCTTAAAAACAAGAGTTGTTACTTTTTCTCCTTTTGCTTCTTATCTGATGTCTGCTGTTTTGTGCCAGACTTTGAAGGGGGATGCTGCTGTCAGTGTTGTTCTGCAGAGTCACCGAAATGTAGGCCAAATGTGTGCCGACGTCTGTGGGCCGGCCCGGCAGGCAACAGTGAGCAGCTACACCGAAAAAATGTTACAAAATTCCATGAAGGTTTGGCAATCAGTCAGCCTTGAAGGTGTTCATTTGTCTATGTTATGTAAAATATTACGATTCCCTGGTCACAGTTGAGTTTGTGAAAATAATCTTGCAGTAAAAGCAGTAAAAGCATATGAAGTTCATATATGAGCAGCAAGNTTTTTTTTTTTTTTTTTTCACAGCTAGAAAGTGCAAAGTTGGCTCTAAACCACAGACACACAGCAGCTGTATTAAAATCTAATTAGTTCTTGGGATTTTGCAGTTTTCTTTTTGCTTCTTAGGATTCTTCTTGTTGAGTTTCCTTTGAATAAATATTTTATTCTACTGTTCTCTGTTGTTTTTAATTTAGTTGACGACAGAAATCAGAAGCATGCCTACCAAGGCCACTTCCAGTTCAGACTTGTGGGAGCGATGTATTTGTTTATTTCAGGTTCTAACATTTAGTGCTACCTGCAGGTTGATTGGACTGTCTGTGGTTCCCCCCCAAGATAACATGAGTTTAGTGGTATTTGGTCTGTCCTTGTTAGAAACAGGTGGCTGAGAAAGCAATATGAAATGATCAGACAGTGAGATCCCAACCTCCCGGTGGAATGCTCCATAATGCCTGCTAGCAGACAGTGTAATGTCCACATGATCAGAGCTAATCTCTCTCCCCAATCACTCATTCGTTCTGCTCTCAGAGCGCTTGGCGAGCTGCACAGCAGAGTTATCAGAGTCCTGGCCTGCATCAGTTTATGTGTATTTAATGCCTTCTGGTCACTTTATTGTTTTAATGCTTTATAAGTGATGGTGTCTGTTGGTTCTAATCAGATTGTCTGACTGATGGCTTCCTAAGTGACATTTGTTGTTCCAGTAGTTCCCAGAGCAATCACCTTCATCAACCAAAACAACAGAGAAGATCAGGGACAAACACAAATGTTAGTTCATAAATCAGAGTCCACTATAAAAAGGTACTGGGGGGAAATAAATATTAAAATTTTAATGATTTACTTAATTTTATTGATTTAGTTAAGGTATACTGGTTTGTCAGTGCAATGTTCCCTAATGGCTACACTCTAAAAATGTGAACTACTTTATGTTGGTAATAGAATTAAAATGATGTTCAATCAGGCGCTAATCTAATTTGGTATGAAGTTGTTTTTTGTGGATTCCTTGATATAATTTACAGCTCAAAGCTGTAGTATGTAACTTTTATTAATATTTATCTCATGTTTTTTAAATCTGTCACAATCCTGTGACAGTATGGTACAAGACAAGATAATGCGTGAAAAAATCAATCTCCTCCACCTCCTTCCAATTCTGATTGTCATCTATAGAAATCTACCACTCCCCGGTCAAAGACATCCAATCAGAGCCAGGAAGAGGGTCTTAGCGCTGTCAATTAAGCTCATACACGTGCTGTTCCGTGTGCTAATGGTGGAGAAACAACTTACTGTAAACCTGAGCATTCATGACAGGCTCTGCAGTCAGGAAGAAGCCATAGGCTAGCAGTCTGTGATCAAAAGCCAGATGTTACTACTGGTGGAAACCACAAAGAAGACGACAGGAAGTGGTAGGAGGATGATGGTTTGTTTTTGTTTTTTTCAGACAACGTGCAGCTGGCTCGACCTGAGCTGTCACAGCATCACAGTTCATAAAAATCTGTGTCAGTTGAAGGTGTTGAATCCATGACTACAGTTTCCCCAAAACGCCGCACACGCAGATGCTCCCCAGGATAAGGAGCTTGTTTTTGCAAAGGCTGAATAAAACGCTGAGGTCTCCTCTGATTGGCTGATGGATGATGAGCAGCACCGCCTTTAGCGCTGAATTATGAATATATTTAATCTAACTGTTGACATCCGTCGCTGCCATGATTTTAAACACCTGAACAAACGTATTAACATGTGATTTTCATTTTGTTTCTTATTTAAGGGAAACACCGCAATGCAAAATTGTGTTTTTTCCACATTAGAGGAGTATAGACAAAGATTTGCCCACATTGGAAATGGAAACGCAGTTAACGGCTCTCGTTTTACCTTTTCAGGCGTCTTTATTGGCCATTACCTTCCTGCCGCCTGCGTCAAACTCACCATGATTTCTCTGTTCCTTCATTTCTTCTCTCACTCTCCTCTCAGTTGTTTGCCTGTATCCTCTCCTCTCCTCTCCTCTTCTCTCCTCTCCTCTGCAGACAGAGAGAGCTCAGTGAATGTACTTTTCACTATAAACATATTTGGATTGAACTGTGGCACAATTACTGTCACCTTTCACCTGCATGATGAAATGATAGTTCTCCACCCAAGCTGGCTGATGTCACTCTCTGGGAACAAACAATGGGAGGATTTTATTTGCGGTGTAGCTTCTTGCTCTCTGACTTATGTGTGCTGAGAATGATGGGAGTAAATAAAAATAAGTCCACACTGACAAACCGTTCTTTCAGTTTTGCATCAAAAGTACTAAAGAGGACAGGGTGAGCTCCAAGTTCTTGTTCACTGGCTGCAGTTTTGGTGGATTCTGTGTTTATTTTTTATGCCAACAAAGAAATGTTGTTTTTTTTTCTTTGGTTTTCAATGAGGTCAGGATGACAGTGGGGATACCTGGCCAAGCTGCTGTGATGAGAACATGGAATATGATGTCCTTGTGGGTGAAAGTCCAACCTGCTAACTGTGTAAAGCTCGGAGATGACTTCCATTAAACGCCTGTGTTTCCTGGGATTCGCTACATGACTTTTGGCTGAATTAATCGAAACACAGAATCAAGTTCCCTGCCACGTCGGCCACCTCAAATGCCTGACAGGAGACGTGGAGCAGTCGCTCCACGTCTCCTGTCAGGCAGACGTGGTGCAAACACCGTCGAAGTTTACACTTCGACGGTGCAGACTGAGTGTTTTGTATACTTCATCTTGTTCCATGACGTATAGTTCATGAACGCGGCTGAATGGACACGCAACCTGACTGCAGAAAGAGCCAACGTGAATTTAAACGGTCACCGGTTGCCACAGTAACCTGCCTTCGTCTTACTGTTTTAATCCACAGGCATGAATGAGGCATCTATGCGTTTATGTCTAAGGTTTTAGCATTGACTAGCATGTTGTCGGTGTACTACGGCTGTTTATCACAGCCTGCACTACAAAAAAAAACACACAGGTTTAAGTATTTCTGGTCTAGTTTGCACTTCAAATATGTTAGCGTACTTGAATTAAGACAAAACTAACTTAAAAGCAATTCATCAGCAAGATATAGAAGCTTGTTTCAAGCATATAATGCCTTGATATAGATGAAAAAATATCAATATTTTCCATTGGCAGGAAAATTGTTTTGTTATAAGTAAATTTAACACGGAGGTTTTTGTAGGTAACAGCAGGAACTATCGCCGTCCCTTAAAAACAAGAGTTGTTACTTTTTCTCCTTTTGCTTCTTATCTGATGTCTGCTGTTTTGTGCCAGACTTTGAAGGGGGATGCTGCTGTCAGTGTTGTTCTGCAGAGTCACCGAAATGTAGGCCAAATGTGTGCCGACGTCTGTGGGCCGGCCCGGCAGGCAACAGTGAGCAGCTACACCGAAAAAATGTTACAAAATTCCATGAAGGTTTGGCAATCAGTCAGCCTTGAAGGTGTACATTTGTCTATGTTATGTAAAATATTACGATTCCCTGGTCACAGTTGAGTTTGTGAAAATAATCTTGCAGTAAAAGCAGTAAAAGCATATGAAGTTCATATATGAGCAGCAAGGAAAGCCTTTCTTTTAAATGATCAAGACCTGACATTCAAAGGCCCCTCAGGGTTAGGAATGTATTTTCTTCCTGGTTCAGGAGTTGCAGAAATCCCCAAGATGAAAGAAGTCAACAGAGTCCCCACAAACCCAACAAGCAGCAGATGCGTGGGCCGGGGTGTGTGTGTGTGTGTGTGTGTGTGTGTGTGTGTGTGTGTGTGTTCTCGGCCTCATCCTTTGAGACGTGGAAGATCTAGCAGACAAATCCAATTTGGTGGTAAACAGGTGTGTTACGCCGAGCCAAGCCTGGTTTTGGAGTGTGGGAATCTGGAGTATTCAGGTGTGTGTGTGTGTGTGTGTGTGTGTGTGTGTGCTTCATGTGGGTGAGCTGCTGCGATGTACGTCGTCTTCGTCGTCAGTATGTTTCTGTTTATTTCTTCCTCCTTGCTCTCCCCATTCCTCTGCTCTCTGTATCTCGGTGGTTTCGGAGCCTATTTCTGATCAAATCAACCTTCCTGCCCCGTGGGAGCTCATTTCCCTGCTTCCAGTTTTCACTCCTTCTCCATCAGTTATTTCCATATTCCTTTGCTTTTCAAATGTGGAACACTTTGCCGCAAACAAGGTCATCCAAAACCTTTGCTCTTTATTTTACCTTCTTTTTCATTGCTTTGTTTATGAAAAGTGGCACTAAATATAATAGTGCCACTAATTATGCCATAATTAGTGGCATAATTAGTGCCCTAAACCATTAGGGCAAAAACCATTTTGCCCCAGTGGTTTAAAGAGAATTATCACCAGCTGATAATTCTCTTTAAATCAGAGCTGAATTGACTTAAAGGGTCAGTATTGTGTAAAATTAACTGTTTTGTCATGTTAAAATGTTATTCCCTCATCAAAAACAAACCTGGAGTGTTGCTTTGATTTCTTTGAGAAATCCTTTAATCTCCACGGCAACCATTCAGTTAAACGCCTTGGTGGACCTAGCTCCGCCTGTGAGGACGCAGTCAGTTTCCAAGCTTCTTCATCACAGAGCAGCCCTTCGCCACTCTGCTCCTTCAGACTAGCCAGCAGCAATTAGCAAATACACCTGTTGGAGCTCGTTATAGGAACTGCTTCTCAGAGCAATGCTGGTAAAAATGTTGTTAAAGGGTTAAAGAGAAACCATGTTGGGATGACTTCATGAAGGCAGAGTTTCAGAAAGAGCAGGAGCTTCTTAAAGAGACAGAGTCCCAATTTCAAGGCATTAAATTACAAAGTAAAATGTCTTTCAATTCATATTTGATATTTAAAGTATTTTTATAACAACTGAAATTGACAGTGTGTGGCTGGAAAACCCATTATACTTCAAAGACTTTTAGCTTTTTTGTCCATTTTTGTGCCCTGACAGATTTCACAGTTACAGCTTAAATCTCCAGGCTCCAGTGTCAGAGTCTATTGTGTTCTAGTTCCTCCAGACTCACCTCAGGGGGAAAAGGAGGATATTCCAGGTTTGGCTCACATTCCTTTTTCTCTTTATGGAGGAGATCTGCGAGCACGTTGTGTGGCCTTTGGTCACCTGGAGGCAGTCCCAGATATGTGTGTCAGCCGGGCCGCTGACTTTCATACAAGACGTCTGCCGCCTCACTCCCAGAGAGCATTCATAAATGTTAAAACATGAAAGCCTGGAGCGCAGCAGGAGCCAATATGGAAAGATATGAGAAATAACGGACCTGATCTAAAATGAGAAATTACAGAACGGAGCCGAAACCAAGATGTCTCACACACAGCAACCAGCTACAGAATGGTTTCCGTTTTGGGAGAACTGTGGCACAATGTGAATGATTTTCACAAACACACTAACTGAACCCGTCCAATGTTGATCATTAAGGTAAGCATTCAGTACCTTAGCTAAACCATGGAAAGGTGAAAAAAGTGCTACAACGACACAGTCAAATGTATGACTTAGCAAGTCATACAGTGACTGTTTATAACAGTGAATGGAGGCAGCAGAAAGTCTTTACTTTCTACACACAATCAGTTGTCTCTCTCGCTACTTAAACTCTGACTTTTTTCCACAATTAGAGTTTCCACATGTTGTTTGAACCCTAAAGTCACTCAAAGCTGCTGCTACACATGAGACGATTGACAGAGAAGTTACAATACCAACATGCTGTTTTCCATTTAGCTCACGCACTGAGCAAGATGTGAATCCCTGTGGAGGTTATTAATTCAGTTCATTTGCAAAATCTGTGGAAACTTTAGGCTCACAAATAACACCCACAGTCTCCTTCGTGACCTGTTATCTACATAATGCCACCATCCATATATTCATACTATAATGGTGGTTCTGTTGAAAAGAGGTTTTGCCCTAATGGTTCTTGTTTTGTCCTAAAAGAGTTTTAGAAAAGTGTGTTTCAGAAGAACCCGTCTACCTTGAAAAAGTCCAGCTCTTTTCTCATTTGTACCTTCAACGTCCTCGTCTCTGCTTTGACAAGTTCCATTCACTTACCTTCGTATTTATGTCCATGTAAATATGAATATAACATGCAGCCTGTATAGATCTCTTGTGTTCCTACTGTCCCTCAAAGGCTTTTCCCCTCTACAAGTAACGTTTATTTATACACATCTAAATGCATGCTGCGGTTCTTGTTCTTGTTCTGTGTACAAAACACTTTCCTCCTCATACACACACTTAAACATTTCTGACAGGAGATTCAGTAAATTATGCTGAAACAACTGGATTCTGGACCAAGGCACCACAACAGTCTGCTGCCTGTAGGCATGTTTGCATATTGTGCAACTTAAAATATGTTTTTCCTTTAAAGAATGTCCAACAAGAGTATAGTTAGTGCATGTTTAGGTTAATATAATCAGTGCGTTTTGCTGCTGAAACACATCAGCTCAGGAAATGATGTTTTATACATGAGACTTTTAACCAACATTCTAGTTTGACATTTTAGTTTGGTTTCAAAGACTAAGCTAAATCAGTAAACAGGAGTGAGTTGGAGGGCAGATTTCCTTTCAAAGTTAGGTAACAACATCACACCAGCAGTACATTAGAGGACGACGTGTTGTTCATTTCTGATTGAATAATGTCCCTGTTGTTCCATTTAGAACAGTAAAGGAACAACATTAAAACATTTATGCTTCACACTCACCATTTTAATGCTTCTTTTGCACCACCACAAAAAACGGACGTTGTTGCGTCTCCGGTCAGACTCTGTCCTCATCTTTGTTTTGTTTCCGGAACCTTAAAAAAAAAATTTATGGGTTCAGTTTTTCCATGTGTGAAGATCCTGATGAACCGTTATTTGGCTCATACGCAGGGTGAGATTTATGGAAAACGAAGCAGTTCATTCAAAATAAATCCATTCGGGTGTAATAATGAGCTATCTGGTGAATGCAGAGCTGAGTGTGTGGAAAAACTGAATCTGTAGAGCTGATTTTCTCTGTCGAACCGTCTTCAGGCTCCTAACATGACAGCTGTTATGTCACTGTTCGTTATGCCACATAAAAGCTTTTGATTAACAGCCTGCAGCTTTCAGATGGTGCAGTCACCCAGATTTAACCTCCCTGAGAGACTTTTCAAGTGATCGAATCTCTTTATGCCTCTGTCCATTTGCAAATCGATGCCCTGCGCTCTGCTAGCCGCCGTTCGTTCCTCTCTCCAGCCGCATCAAATACTCAAGATGTCTGATTCACTGTTCGCCCTGAGGGTTACACAATGAAAACACAATCATCCTGCACTTCCACTGTGGATGTCTGACTTCTCTGCTTCATCCAATAAATGGTAAAAGAAAAAAAAAACAGAAGAAAGTGTCAGTCAACAAGCATTTATTACACTGGCTGCATCTGCAACTGAGAGACGGTTGATAGGTGTGAAGATTTTTCTCTTTTTTATCACATGTAAATGTTTAAGACTTTTAATTTAAACACAAATGTAAAAAGCACAAGTGCCTGTTAAAACTAACAGATTATATCACAACTGCCATTAAACATTTGCGATGACCACTGTAATCTTTTACATGCGTCTGTTCTCAATTCATCTATATTATACAGGCTTTAAAGGTGCACTAAGTAACTGTTATAAAAAATAGTTTTTTTTGTTGTTGTTTTTTTACATGTTTGTTAAAACTGTCACCATGTCATGACAGTTTGTTAAGGAAAGTTATTTTCATATTTCCATTCTGCGCAATTATTTGGTCAGTGGAAACACAACTAGTGTCTCACAATAGGGAGGAGAGGCTAGATGAGTCTGACCACTCGCTAAAAATAGCAATAAAGTTGCCAAGTTGGAGAAAACAAAACAGCCAATGATGATCTGGCAACCAGTGCAGTTAAAGTTAAATCCACTCTTGTTCTTTGGAATAAAATAAGATCAAAATGATGTAACTCCACCACCTAAAGTCACCATGTCAGTGTCCTGATTATAGCATCTTGTTAAATTATGCTATCTGTGACACATACACTGTCAGAAGCAGAGCTGTGTCACCTAAAGCAGAGAAAATCCCACTTTCTTCTCATGGACCTCTTGTGCAGCTGCCACTGTGTAGGCAGTATGTGAGGCTCAATGTGAGGCTGGCAGTAGTAACGCTGTGGCCGCAGCGCCGCACACCGAGGAAACTCCCGGTGGCTCTCTGCAGACGAGCGAGGCAGAGGTGACAACGCCAGGATAGGTTGAGCCGGAGCCACAGAATCTGGAGGACGGCTGACGGCCATCGGGAGCAAAGGGTCGTGTCCCAACGGGTCTGCAGGGACTTTACCGGGACTTTCTGGATTGCATGTGAAGGAAATCTCCTTGTGGGGGATAAATCACGATAGATCTGGGTCATGGCCGTCAGAGACTGCGGAGCCTGTAATAATGTGATACTATCAGTCCCTGAGGGGGGAATTGTGTTTCCTCCTGAGTCTTTGTTGGGAAGTGAGAATGGCAGGTCGGCCACCGAGGAGCGTCTCTCCTCTTATTCAGATGTAAATGGAAAACTGAGCAAACACGAGGCAGATAACTGAAATAAGTCTGCAGATTTCATTCAGACTTTTATAGCTATGCAGCTTCCACCACAAATTAATGTTTCCAAATAGGAACAGTTTGTTTCCTTGTGATCTTATCAAAAATTGCAAATACACATTTAAATTAGTCAGTTCTTATCCACCTTATAAGGTTTTGGACTCTTTCTCTGCGTGAATTTTTCTTCAGATTCACTTTATTGTTGCTAGCAATTAATCGACTTATGATCAATTGTTGATTAATTAATTAGACTAAAATTAGTTCCAATCGATTAATATCTTCTTAGACCTTCTTTCAGTGTTGTAGTTTGGCCTCCACCCAGAAGAGGGCACTGCTGGTCATCCTTAAGCAGATTAAGTTGATACAGAAACAAAGATGGGGGAGCCAATCTAGATCGGGAAAGACAAACAGCAGTTTTTGCAGCGGTCAACCCTGTTGATGTAAGAGGTAGCTCAGGTTTTTAAGAAAATTGCTGCTTCTCAACTAATTGTCAGTTGGTCAATAACATCGATCAGCTCTAGACATGGGAGTTTTTAGATTAACCACAGAAATTTTTTAGAAAAAAATTTTAAGTTGTCAAAAGTAAAACATTTTTGACTCAGAATATTTCCAAAAGTGGAACATTTTCGATGTGGTAGAGTTTTGGGACTCACAACATAATGACTTATGACAAAACGACACTCTGCTGAGTCATTAAATATAACATCTGACTCTATTATGCCACATAATAAACAATAATATAATAGGGATTTAAGAACTATTGTATTATTTAGATTCAGTAACTAAAGTTTCATCTCGGTAACATGAATGTATCACACTGACTTGGTTCTGTATTTAAGAAAGGGTTTTATAATGTAATTTTTTTTCATTTGTTATGGAAATGACCAAAATATGGCCGCCTGCAAAGCAGAGAGAAAACAAAATGAGTGAAATTAGGGAAGTAGTCCGATTTCACAATGACATCCAAACAGAATCTGAGACAGAAAATAATAAAATGGAGAGGAAGAATAACAGTGTGATGGACATGTTTGAGAATGATGACAAGTAGAGAAAATAATAATAATATAAAAAACAATCATCTTACAAAAACAGGGGAAAAAAAGGAAGATAGAGCAGAACAGCAACAATGACGATGATGAGGAGGAGATCGTAGAGAGACTGGCGGTGACCATGGCGACGTGGAGCTGCGTGGATGAGTCATCTCCTCCCCAATAATGAGGGCCAGCGTCGGGTCGTCTCTCACCTGTCGGTTTGGGGAACCACAGAGGGAACGAAAACAGTCCTCCATGACCTGAAGGGCAGAGACGTTCATGATGATCTGGGTCTGATCCCCTGAATTACTTCTGTCTGAACATACCATCTCATCCACACACACACACACACACACACACACAAAAAAACACCTCCAATGAAAAGAAAGATTTTATTTAAAATTTTGATACTAAAAATCGTGTCCGGGTGGCTAACATGACCTCATTTCTTAAAACAATAATTATTAACATCTCAGTTAGAAAATGTGCATTTAAGTTCTTGTTAAAATCCAATTCAAAATGTGATTGAATGTTTTTTTTTATTTCTGTAATCTTAATTGGAAATCTGTCTGAAGATGAAAAATAATATTATAATATTGATAAAACATTGATGGTTTTAAGGTTCTATATTTTTTTGTAAAGCAAAAAAAAAATAAAAGAGAATAATTTTCAATACAAGGTCAGGTGATACAATAATTAGTGTCCTGAAAATACTTGTCATAAATTTGAAAGAAAAAAAAAAAATAAACGTAACATATGAGTCCCGTTTGATATTCTGTGTAAGAAAGTTTTCACTCCATGTTGCTGTTTTTTTATTTTTAGGCCGTTACGAGGCATATTGGTGAAACATGAAACTGTTGCTGCGCAAGTTACTCACCAGGTTGTTGCTAGGTAACCAGAATGAGTGAGTTAGTAGATGCTACCAGACTCGTTTAGCTAGCTAGCTGTTAGAGTTTGAGCAGCTAAAGCCTTTCCTCTGCCTACATCCCCCAGAATGCCGAGCAGTTTTGGATCAGAGTTCTGGGAAATTATTGAACATTACATCATGCGTAATATCTACTGTCATTATTTATGGCAATTTATATTGTTATTGATTTATTGTTGCGCGCTAACTGAAAGAAGCTGGAGCTGAAATTCACTGTTGGAACAAATAAATCAAAACCTTCATTCAGGTTTTGTGCAAGTGGTGGAAACAAAGCAGTTCAGCTCACCTGACTGCTTTTAAACTTGGATGTTGATGTGGAAGAACTACAAATAATTTGATCTAAACTTTAAATAATGATAAAGTGTTTTTCTTTTTCTATTGTCTTTTCTTTGTAACACCTTTCCATATCTAGTCCCTGTGCTACGCAGCTTGAATGACCGTTTTAGACCTGGTCCCTAAAAATAGATTCCCCATGATGTGTTTACTTTGAAAACGTGTCACATTCAGTATTCAGTATTGTATCAGCAGCTGAATGGACTCAACAACAACATCTATGGTGACGCCTGCTATAGAAGCAGCCACGAGTGTGTGTGAGTGTGTGTGTTTAGGAGCAGATGTGTAGGCCATCCCTCACAGTGTCATGTTCACAGTTTGTCAAAGATTTGGAAGAATTCGGTTACATTTGATTGGCTCATTACCAAAGCACTTATTCATGCATGATTTTCTTCCAGATATTCCTGTAGCATACCACAGATGTTCAGCAGCTTTTGTTTTTCCCGTCCCTCCTCTGCAGATTACAAGTGGCCCCTTCCCTCCGACCTCTGTCCGATCTGGATCTACCTGGACGTCCTGTTCTCCACGGCGTCCATCATGCATCTCTGCGCCATTTCGCTGGACCGCTACATCGCCATAAGGAACCCCATCCACCACAGCCGCTTCAACTCCCACACCAAGGCTCGCATCAAGATCATGGCGGTCTGGACCATTTCAGTGGGTGAGCGCACCAGGAAAAAAAATAAAAAATCTGATCCAATCAAACCTAATCAGACTTACGAAAAGGTCAGATCTCACACTTTTTCTGAGAACTCCCTGTTTCAGAAAATAAACATGATGGGGAGGGAGTTTCTACGGTCTGGCCTTAGCTGAATTGGAACAAATTTTTTTGTTGGGGAGAAAGAAAAAACTCTGAAGCTTTTAGAGTTTGGATTCTAAAATCAAAAATCAAAGGAAGTGTTTTCACACCTGATAGTCCAGTAGATTTTATTCAGTTAAATCTAACTGAGGACCAAAATTGCAACATTTGTAACGTTTTCATCTGCTGTGATTCTCTTTCATACTCTGTGTCAAATGAAACAAACCCTTTGAAAAACCTGTTCACTTCCTCGCCTGTGGGGGCGCTGTACCAAGAACTACTGATGGAAAAATGACACAAAAACCTCAGTAAAAGACACTGACTTCCTTCTTCCTTCTTCAGAAAATGTAAACAAAAATGGAGTAGCATCAGATTTTAGCGGTTGTTGAAATTGTCTTTTGCCTTTGGTAAGAAACTACGAGCCGTTTCTCCCGCCAGCGTTAGACTCTCACGTTTGTTTTGGTTGTATTTGCTTTTGTATGGGTTTTTGGTCTGCTTGGTCTGCTTGGCGTTCACCAATATGCATTCCAACCACGCCGGCGTTCACACGAACCGACCTGAGATCTGGGTTTTTAAACGGACCAGAGTTTGATTTTTTGGTCCACATCGTAGTTCACACCTCCCGAACGAACTGGACTTTCTAGTCAAATGAACCTGAGTTCAATTAAAGCAGACTAACCAGGGCTGGTGTGGGTGAATCAGAAGTCTTTAGTTTGTCCAGAATCAAAACTGCATCATGATTTTTTTTGTCCTAGTCTATGAATAAAAAAAAAACAAGCAGGTAGGGTTCAGTGGAATCCACCATCACTGCCTCATTTGAATTCAGCGAATTTCTCAAAGTCATCTCAAAGCTGCAGACATAATCTGGGCTAGACTTGCAGAAAACCTTCCTGAACAAACTTGCTTCAAACAGTCTGGAGCCAAACAAGCTAAAAAAGATAATTCAACCTGACCGTCGCTGCTGACGGACGGCCTCAAGCAAGAGATAGAGAACGAGAGAAAGAAAGAGAAAGTGTCAACGCCGGCAGCAGAGTCGGGAACTGTCAGGACACGGAGCATCGAGCAAAGCACTGCGGACGGCAGATAAGTTCAGGCAGAAAGAGAGCAGGGAGGAGGCAAGGTGAGAAAACAAAGGGAAGGTGAGGCAGAGAGAGCAGGACAGTTATTTAGACATCAAAGATCTCTGTGACATGGCTGTTTGAGTCATTACAGCATTTTAACTGTAGTTATTATTTATTTTGATCAATAGACTTAAAGCTGCAGTATTCAACTTTTATAAAGAATATGATTTTTACACATTAAAACTGCCACCATGTTGTGACAGTTTGTTACGGGGCAGATAATCTGACAAAATCGACCTTCTCTGCATCCTCCGTTAGCCGTCTGAAGAAATGTACCGCTCACGACCAAAAACAACCAGTCAGAGCCAGGAGGAGGGGCTTAGTGCTGTCAATCATCTTCATGTACTTGGAAGAAAATTTAGAAGAACTTGAAAATTTTGGAATATATTTAGTTGTGCGTTTTGTTTTGTTTTGTTTTGTTTTTTGTTGAAATTTACGCACCATTAAACTGCTTTGCTGTGTAAAATACTATGTGTTTAGTTTGTTGTTTATTTGGTAGGTAAAAGTAAAAAGTAAAAGAGTAGAAATTTGAAATTATAGCTAAAAAGAAAGATACTAAAAGTTTTGTGGCCCTGGAGTACTTTCAGCTTGACATCTCTGGGCCCCCATGCCAAAAGGTTCAGACATCTCTGTCTTAAGTTAAAGTTACTAGAAAACAATCTGAGAAAATAATTGCATAGTTTATGAATAGATGAGGACACGTCAACTACATCACTGAACTGTTTTAAATAATTTCTCAGTAAAGAGCAAAAAAGAAAAAAATCACTGAATTCCTTTTTGAAGTTGTAGCAAGATTTATATAGAGGAATATAAATTATTTAGATATTTTCTATGTAAAAAATAACAATTTTAATTTAAAATAAATATTCCAAAAATATGCATATTATTTAATTTATTATTATTCAGAAACGATAGTAAAAGAAACTGAAAGGACTGACAGATTAACCCCTTCCTGCCTTTCTGCCAACATTATTCGTCTCGACCCAACAGAAAGTTTACAAGTAGCCAACATGAACAACATCTTTAAAAATATAAGATTAAAATATGAAATGGATGTAAATGACTTAAATCAGGGGGTTTTGATTTTCATTTGTTCTTTGTTTTACGGTGAACATGATGTTGCTTCCTGGTTCATTATCATAATCATCAGCAGCACATGATGCAAAATAAAACGTCTTTAGTGCAATCTGAAAAAGCAGAGATGTTTCCATAAAAACAGCAAATAGAAAGCAAGCAATAATCAAAATAATTTGACAGAATCGTGTAGACACTCTGCCGGTTTCCACACAGTAGATTCCACCTTAAAATTCATTTCACGTTACACTTAACATCACACAAACTTTCTTTCTAGTTCCCGAAGGGAGAAACTGAGAAACGCAGTGATGTTGTAATAAGAAGGGATATAAATTTCCCCAAGACTTTTATTATCACTCTGAATTTCTTTACAGAGGACAATCAGGTCCTGATAATTAGCTTTTGCCTGTGCTTATAGATTTACAACTTTTACTCTGCTGCTCTTATTTAATTGACTACTGGGTCTCTGAGAAGTATATTTGATCATTTTGCAGTCAAATGTTTATGAGCGCACTGCCGCTGTAAACCTCCTGTGTGAAAGGTGGCGCCAAACACACAGGAGTTGAAGAAAACAGAAGAAAAAGAATAATAGAAAAGTGTGGAAATGCATCTTATTTTTCATTTAAACTTTCTATGTCCCATCGATTACAAAACAAACTTCTAACATTTGAAGCCCCAGAAGAGACAAAATAAAAATTCAAACATTAAGACATAAAACAGACCTGTGACATCCTTTTTCTAAAGTGACGTTCTGATACATTTTCCTACAAAATGTATCTCCATTTTTTTGTTTCATTGAAGTACTGCAGGTTTCATAAACTGCTGAACAAGTTGAAAAAAGAAATCACACAATTATTTTGATATGTTTATTTTCTTTAAGTGTGGCCCAGAAGTACTTTGGCAGAATTGGCCCACAAGACCAAAACTGTAGCTACCGCTGACCTAGAGATTTCATTAAAAGACTCTCTTTATGAGGACATAGAAGAAGTTAGACAACGTTAGTAGGTAAAAAAAAAAGCATTTATAATGATGGAGCCTTTTTAAAATAGAAGAGTGATGATGAGAGGAACTTCCTGCACTGACAATAAATTGATGAATTTAATTGCTGCCCTCCTTGAACACTGTCCAATAAAGAAACGACTGCTTTACGAATGCTTGTCACGTTTGTCCTACTTTTGAAGGACAAAAAGGTAATTTGACTCAATGCCTCTATTTCTGTTGCAGCTTCCTACAATAGACTAAATGATGAAGATGGATGGCTTATCTTGTCCACCTAACACTCTACAAAAATGGCTTTTTAAGTAGGTTTCTTTGACCTAACGGTGTCAAAACGTCTAACAGTGATGCTCAAGAATACAAAGGTGACCTCAGAAGGCTGTGGTTTGTTTTACTGTGTGTGAAACATGTTACAGTAAATCTCAATAGATTTGCATTGAAAAGTGAATTTATTTCGACAGTTCACTTCCAATAATGAAACTGATTATATTCAAGTTTGTGGTTGTTAATTAAAAGTTAAAAGTATATTGTATATTTGCTGAATACTTGCTTTAGGTTCCTTTTGAATGAGTTCCGTTTCCAACCAATCAGTTCTAGTCATTCTGTAGACATCAGTACATCGAGGGAAAGTCCTGCTGGAAAATAAAGCCAGCATCTACATGAACTTTGCACGAAGCACGATGAAGAGCTCTACAACTGGTTGCTAGCTGTTGCTAGCCGATGACACGGCTGCATCACTGACTGGAAATGTCACACAGGACCTGAAATATCTTGGATTCTCTGCCTCTCTACTCTCTCAAAAAAATAACTTTCATCTGAAAAGAAGATTTTAGACGTCTGAGCAAGTCTTTTTTTCTCTTTAACCCAAGTAAGATGTTTATGAAGTTATCTATCGCGATAAGACACATGATTAACATCAATAGCTAATATGTCTAAGAATTTTCATAATTTCACTGAACTCCCATCCAGGACCGCACGGCATTCTGGGGGATGTAGACAGAGGGAAAGGCTTTAGCCGCTCAAATTCTTGCAGCTAGCTAAGAAAAACTGCAGTCCATCAACTAACTCACTTACTCTTTGGTTACCTAGCAACACCCTGTTGTGTAACGCGCGCAGCAGCAGTTTCATATTACTCCCAACGTAGTCGGTCGTAATTCTCGTCCTCTTGTTCTAGAGGTAGAACAATGTGGACGTCCGCTGGACAAGTTCACGCAAAGGTAAACATTTACGACGGCGGACGCGTACTCTGTGGTTCACACAGGAAACAGTTCAGCGCCAAACGGTGTTACATCAAACTGTTTCTACACCGAGCTCGTATCAAACAGTCGCAAGAATGTGTAGCGTGACTGCCGCCCCAACAGGTGTGTGGCGGCCGCAGTGCTTCATGACAGCTTAAAAATATAAAATAATGAGGTTAGAGTGGAAGGAGGAAACGAGTGCAGCAGCTGAGGAAGACATTGTGCTTCAAAGACAAAAGGTAACGTCGCTAGTTTGGCAGTATTTTGGGTCGAGCCTCGTAAATCTCCTCCACATTCTGGAATCAGCTTTTCTTCACAGTCCTTTAAAGGTCGGAGTCATCATTGTTACTTGTGCAACTTTTTCAAACACACTTTACTCCCACTCACCTTTTTATTAATGTAATTGGAAACAGCACAAGAGCAGCCAGCTCCTTTTTAGCAGTGACCTTTTGTGGCTCCGGTCTCCTCATGGTCTGTCAGTGACTTTCTGCTCAACAGCTTTCAAGCCGGCTCTCTTCCTCCTGGCTTTGGAGATCATGACACTGTCATGAGATAACATTTCAGTGTTAAAAATCTGTTTTTTTTTTCTTGGTCTTGAATTTTCTGAGGAACTGAATTGAGGGTTTCATTACCTGAAGGACTCAACATCATCAAAAGAAAATGATTTTTCCCTTTTAGACCCTATTATTGGTTTTATGTGACATTCTAATCTTCAAAGAAACTACATTTCAGGGCTTTATTAGCTGCAGGCTATCATCAGGTAAATGAACAGAAATAGACCCTTAATAAATCTACTAATACTTGAGTCCTCTTAAAGCTGCCTATCTTAAAAATCTAAACACCAAATATACCTAAATATGCATTAATTCACTCAGTGCAAACAGTTGCAGCCTTACATCAGAAGTGCTGATTCCATTGGCAGATTATTTCATTAAAAACATAAAAAATGTCTTGTGAAATAATCTGCCAGTGGAACTAGAACTTTTCATCAATATTAGTGAATTGTTGACTTAAAACAAGCTCCTATATCCGAGGTTATCTTTGCTCTTGTCAAGTGAACTGAGATATTTGCACTAGAAACTTGTCCAAAAATACTTGATAAGATTTTGTGTTTCTGCAGCGCAGAAAATTTCTTTTCCAGACGAATTCATCAGATGAATATTTCAACAGGTAATTCTGATACACAGTCCAGCAGCGGTGGGGGAGAAATTAATTCTCCTAAGTATGTCAATTTGGCAGCTCTATTATAAGTCCAATTAAATAAGTTCAAAGAAATAATTGTGCATGAATAAGTTAAACAGTGGCTCGTCACACTGATCACCGCTAAGGGGTCCAGGTGGGACGGAAGACGGGGCCAAAGCCAAAGATAGAAAAACCACCAGCGACCTTTGGGCAAAACCGAGTCGGCTTCCCTCTGAACCCGAGTGCTCATTAGACCTGACAATCCCCGTTTCATTCGTCGTGTTTTCTCTAAACTTTATCGACCAGATGCACAGGGACTAATTCTTCGGAGTCGGTTGTCAGCCTCAGTTTGATTCCTGCGCTCTCCCCGAGGCTCGGGGATCTGCTTTGCGTCGCCTTCACTTCATTACCCCCGTCACTCGGAGCTGCTGGGACTGCTAATGACCGAGTCCTGGCCGAGCCAAACGGGTTTGAATTAGGCCTTCCTTCCTGGTTCTGATCCAGATAAGAGAGTGACAGCTGGGACCTGTTCATTATTTACACTCTCTCCTCATGAAACTATTTCAAACTTTTTGTTCACTTTGGGGACAATTTCTGACTCTGTCGACCAAATTCAATTAATTTTAAATTAAATGTCACTCCCCTAAAAATGAACAAAGGTTTTTCTGGACACGCTGCATGTTATCGGTTACAACCAGAAATTTTGCACATGCACACAAAGATGTGGGATTAAAACTATTATTTTACTTGCTGTTCTTATTCAAGTAGTAGAACAATGTCATCAACTAAATGAAACCTGGATATGTAGGTTTTATTAGTTTAGTGTGGTGCGCCACAGAAAAAGGGAAAATAAAGCAGAAAAACCATTGAAGAAAAACTCAAAGCTACTAGCATTCTTCTCTTTTCTCGCTCTCTGTATCGGCTACGCTGCACTCAGACCGGTTGCCATAGCAACTGACTGACAACAGCTCCGCTAATATTCCAGGATTGAACACCAAAAAACACACATAAATTTCCCAAACAAAGAACAGAACATTCAGTCTGTTACAGTTTTATGTTGATGCTAATCTTGTGATTGCTAATAAGTGATCATCTGTACCCAGCAGTGGTTCATCAGCTAATTTGAACACCTGCTCTACTGATGATCTGTCAGAGTTGGTGTGTTGGTCACCTTTTTTTTTTTTTTTTACTGAACTGAAACACAATGAATTCCACAGCATGCCTACATGTTAAAGTTGTCAAAGTCAAGCTAGCCTAGCTGACCTACTTCCCTGACCCTCCCTACCTGTGAAATGTGATAACTTTTAGATCTTGTTCTCTAGTTGTCATAGTGATGAAAGCACTGGATCTTTTTTTCTCAAACATACATTTAAGATTGAGCTAATTATGTTGACAACTAACCGATGGCAGTCATCGTCGGCTCGTGACTTCATGTTGCAACATGTCTATACAAACGAGGCTAAAATGACTTAACCACACATATTTTGTCAATAAATACAAAAAAATAATACAAACTAGAAGCTGGAACAAAGTTATTATAAAATATATAAGACGTAATTAAAACTAAATTAATCTTTCTTCTAGATGTGAAAACACACTGTCCTTAATAGAAGGTATTTATTTTTCAGTAAAGATGTTATGAGCCTAATTTATCTAACTTCACTTCAGCTGGTGAGACATGGACTAGTTTTAATGAGGAAGCAGCTCAGTTCTATATATATATATATATATATAAAATAAAAAACAAG